>NW_019646497.1:22028-30875 GCF_002806865.2 Cucurbita pepo subsp. pepo
AGAAAATCAAACCATTTCAAATGTTCTACCAATGAAGAAGAAAGTTCAAATGAACATAGAAGGGGAGAAAATCTCACAATCTCAAATACTGTCAATCAAGAATATCAGATTGCCAGGATCGAAGATCAACTCCAAAATTAGACTATTCCAAAGGTAGATCCTAAAACTATCTACCAAATCTCAACCTTCAATTTTACTCAAAGATCATGCATCAAATTCTCAGAGAAAAACATCCCAATTCATAGCAATAGGGAATCTCTGAATCTTTTTTCAAAATCTCTTATACTCCAACACCGTGAAGAGTTTAACTATCTTCACGTCGGTCTTGTACAAGTCGCTGTAAAACCATTGTTCAGACTTGGGTTAGATATCCCAGTCCTTATCTCCTAACGAGATAAGAGACATGAAGATTTCTCAAATTCTTTATTGGGCAGGTTCAATCCAATCTAGAGAATGGACCAGTCTATTTCAATTGTTATCCAAATTTTACTTTGTCGCTCCACAACCCGCACATATTATCAGCCCTCATGCTGGACTTACAATAAAAAAAATTGAACATCAAGGCTGAAACTCTTTCTTCTGTCGTCATATTCAAGGTTTATTACAAACTCATGAATACAAATATTTCTCCAAGAGCATTAAGATCCTCGCCAAAAGGATCAACCATGCTCATAGAGACAAATATTGGAAAGTCCTCGGTGACTGTTCCAAAAACTCTTTCTTGGGATCAAATAACAAGAAATACTCTCTGGAAAATAGAAGATGCTAATCTTCCGTGGAAAAAGGAATCTCAAAACCCATTACAAATCATCGAACATGACGATGGAAGCGTTGAAATAAAATTCAGCGAAGAACCCTCGTCAGAATCAAAAGTAAAAGAATTCTTGAGTTCTAGACCAAGTACGTCGGGATATCAGAAAAACTAGTATCCTCAACCGTCTTTTCCGGATATTCAATTCGAAGAAAAGACTCTACAAACCCAAGCTCATTCTGATGGTCTAGCAATCTATGAATGGAATATCGATGGATTGTCCGACTATCTGATAATGAATGTTGTCAATGAAATGATGATGGCCGCAGGCGCGTATAAATTACAGGGCCATAAATTCGACCATCAAATAGCTCAAGTTTTAGTGACCGTATTTATCGGGAAACTCAAGGACTGGTGGGACAAATATCTCAATGAAGCAACTCGCCAACAGATATTAAGCCACCATGTCAATAAACCAACTACTCAAATCATCAAAGAGGAAGGTCCATCAACTAGGACCGAAGTACAACATGAAAGAGTAGAGGATGCTGTCAACACCCTCATTTATACCCTTATAGAATTCTTCGTTGGAGACCCCTTGAAATACCAGGAAAGATCCGCCGAAATATTCATGAACCTGAAGTGCCCCACCTTAGGAGATTTCAGGTGGTACAAAGACACGTATTTCAGCAAATTTCTTATTAGAACAGACAGTTCGTTGGAATTCTGGAAAGAGAATTTTGTCAATGGACTACCAAAACACTTCTCGAGAAGGATCAAAGACGGTCTTAAGACAAAGTATAATGGAACAATTCCATGGCAGACTTTGTCATACGGGTCAATAGCATCCTTCATCATAGAAGAAGGACTCAGACTTTGCAATGAGTCAAAGATTCAAAACAAGCTCAATTCTTCGATATCAAATAGAAAAGAGCTTGGAAGATTTTGCGATCAATATGGATGCAAGGGGATAGAGGCCCCCTCAACCTCAAGAAGGAAGAAGGTTAAGACGCATCCAAAGCCTTATAATTCGTACAGGCCCAGAGAAAAGTATCGAAACAAACCAGTACAATCTCAAAAGCCAACATATTCAAGAAGAAAGTATACTCCTACAAAAACCCATAGAGGAAAGAAAAAGCAAACTTGCTTCAAATGTCGAGAAGAAGGACACTATGCTAACAAGTGTTCGATAAGAGGAAAGATCAATGAGTTGGATATAGATCAAGAGCTGAAAAATCAGCTACTACGACTGGCTCTAACCGACTCAGAACAATCAAGCGAGGGAGAAATCCTCGAACTCCAAGAAGAATCCGATTCATATTCTAGCACAGAATATGAATCAGGACAAGAAGGAAAGAGGACGTGCGAAGGATGCATAAATGTCCTTACAAAGGATCAAGAAATTCTACTCGAAGTAGTAGAAAAAGTTCAAGATCCAGAAATTCAACAGAAAATCGCTCAACGACTCAGAGATGCCATGACAATCTCTAAGCCACCTGAAAGGGAAGAAAGAAATCCCTACAGACTTCAATCAGTTCTCCAAAGGTTTGAAAAACCGAGAGAACTCACTACTCAAGACCTACAAAGAGAGATTAATAATCTCAAACAAGAAGTACAGGCATTAAGATCTGAAACCAGGTCAGAATCCTATATGCTTCGCCAAGAAGTTCTCAATCTTCAGGAATGGCTGCCCGAACGAAAGGAAACGGCGCAACCAAACCTGGACGAGGATGACTTTCAAAGTTCCTTCGTTGGAGCCATCACCACTCCTCAATATCAAAAATGGTACGCTCTCGTTACCTTAAAAATTTATGATTTCAAAATCACACTAAAGGCTCTCATAGATACTGGAGCCGATCAAAATTGCATTCAAGAAGGCCTAATACCTACAAAGTATTTTGAAAAAACTACTGAGGGCCTTAGAGGTGCAAATAACAATAGACTCAAAATTAATTACAAATTATCTAAAGTCCATATTTGTAATGACGGAATTTGCTTGGTAAATTCCTTCCTTTTAGTACAGGACTTAGGAGAACAACTAATCCTAGGTACTCCTCTAATTACTCAATTATACCCTCTCAAAATAATTGAAAAGTGGTTAGAGTCAAAAGCCCTGTGAGAGAAGATAAAATTTGTATTAGTGAAATAAATAACCTTCAAAAGACTATTAAGGATTAGTGAAATAAATAACCTTGAAAAGACTATAAGGATTAGTGAAATAAATAACCTTCAAACTAATACAATTATTCAATCAATAAATGTATTAAATTATAAAGAAGAACAAATTTCTTTTTTTAAGAAGAAATTTCATTCAAAAGAATAGAAGAACAGATTCAAAGTAAGACCGTCCAGTCTAAAATCAAAACTTTACAAACTCAAATAGAAAGGGAGATTTGTTCAACTATCCCTAATGCCTTTTAGAATAGGAAGCAACACATAGTTAATCTTTCTTATGTCAAAAACTTCGAGGAGAAAAATATTCCTACGAAGGCCCGACCTATTCAAATGAATAAAGAATTACTAACATTCTGCCGAGTAGAAACCAATGATCTTTTGCATAAGGGTCTTATTAGGCCGTCAAAAAGCCCCTGGTCATGTGCGGCTTTTTACGTCAACAACCAAGCAAAGAAGGAACGTGGAGTCCCACAACTGGTAAGAAACTATAAACCCTTAAAAAGGTTTTGGAATGGATTAGATATCCAATTCCAAATAAATCAGATTTAATGCAAAGAATTTCAAATGCAAAAGTATTTTCAAAATTTGATATGAAATCAGAATTTTGGAAAATCCAGATTTCAGAAAAAGACAAGTACAAAACGGCTTTCAATTTCCCTTTCGGACAATACGAATGGAACGTTATGCCATTTGGGCTAAAAAACGCTCCATCCGAATTTCAAAAGATTATGAATGATATTTTCAATCCTTTTCAAGACTTTTCAATTGTTTATATTGACGATGTTCTGATTTTTTCTCAAAACATCGATCAACACTTTAAGCATCTTCAAACATTTTTTACGACAGTCAAAAGAAGCGGTTTAGTTGTGTCTAAACCAAAAATTAAACTTTTTCAAACAAAGATCCGTTTTCTTGGATTTGAAATTCATTTGGGTCTCATTAAACCCATTCAAAGATCCATTGAGTTTGCCTCAAACTTTTCGAACCAAATTACGGATAAAACCCAACTACAAAGATTTTTGGGATGTCTCAATTATGTGTCTTCTTTCGTTCAAAATATCAGACCCATTTGCAAGCCACTTTTTGAAAAGCTCAAAAAGAATCCAAAGCCCTGGACTGAAGAACACACACAAACAGTCCAAAAAATCAAATCCCTTGTCAAGTCAATTCCGTGTTTATCGCTGATAAACCTAAGGGCTAGTTTAATAGTGGAGACCGACGCATCCGATATTGGATATGGAGGAATCCTGAAACAGTCTCTTGACAAGAAAGAATCCATTGTCCGTTTCCATTCGGGAATATGGAATTCTACTCAAAAAAATTACTCAACAGTGAAGAAAGAAATACTTTCAATAGTAATTTGTGTACAAAAATTTCAAAGCGATTTAATTAACAAAAGCTTTGTTATCAAAATAGAATCAAGGGCATCTAAATTTGTTTTAGAAAAAGATGTCAAGAATCTTGTGTCTAAACAAAGTTTTGCTAGATGGCAAGCCATTTTATCTTGCTTCGACTTCCAAATTTTGCCTATAAAAGGGGTCGAAAACCCCTTGGCAGATTACCTCTCAAGAGAGTTCTTACTCTCGAAGAAAAACTCTCCCTAGCCAACCTCATTCTCCAGTGATGACCGGTAAGAAAGCAACAGAAAAAGGGAAGAAGCCCATTGCTTCTTCAAACACACCTACTCCAATGACGTCCGATAGCTACGCAATGGATGCTGGTTTCACATTAGTGACCAGGTCTAGAGCAAAGCTTTCTAAAAAACAAGCGGAGGTTATCACTCCGACGAGGCCTTCTGCCTCTTCAACACGGCCATCTGCCGCTACTCCATCGAGACCTACTGTCTCTTCCACTTCAAAGGGACCTTCTGTCCCCTCAACCTACTCGGACGCGGTTGTAACCGTTCGATTTTCTCTAGTTCCTGAAATCAGGACCTATTTTAAAAAATCTGTGTCTATACCAGAAGCCCTGGTAGAACCAGAATACGACGACCCAAAAATCAGCGAGGTCGTCAAGAAAGCCTATCCATCGGGATTCTTCTATATCCCGGAAGATCTTCATAAGACCAGACGGTTTTATGAATTCATTTTAGTCGACACAAAATCCGTCGAAATTACTCATATTCCGAGTCGCGATGATCCTTCAAAAATCTCGTACTCAAAGTTAAAAATTTTCAAAGTCATGAATCCGACGTACTGGAATCAAGATCCATACACGGAAAAGACTTTTTCAAAACCGTTTGTTCCTCACTCCTACTCATACAGAGACTATCAGATGGCATGGTTCAATGTCATTTGGTATCAAAATTATGAGCACTCATGGTTTATCCAATTTTGCCAGAATGCTCATAAAATTCATTATCCATTTTGGTTCATCAAATGGTGGAAAATCTTTGGATCAGCCAAAGATATATTCCCAGTTCCAATACAGGAATCCTTCCACTACTTTATTCAAAATATATTCAAAACCCCATTTCCATTAACCATGCGCTTTTGCGTATACTTTCAAATTCCTTGGATTTTAACTTGGAATTTTCAAATAAAAGAAACCGAAGACCAAATAAAACAGGTCTTCAAAACTATTAAAATCAAATGGTGGGATAAATATACTTATACCCACGCAGATATCAAAGCGGTAAAGGTCTGGCTATCATAGAATGGCCACCTTCAGGATTTATCCAAGAAGAGGACCTCCGAATTCCTTAATTCAAAGTCGAAGCTACTCGCTGCATTAGCCCAGACAACTTCGGAAGCTGATTTTCAAAAGCTTCTTCAAGAGGCCGCATCAGTCGGTTCGACATCTTCTCCTTCTATTGTAGAAGAAGAAGAGGAAGACACGATTTATGATCTCAATGATCCATTCTTGGATTCTCAACCACCTCTGTAAATATCATCATCAATGACTGAATAGTCGTTAAACTATTGGTAAAAAAAAAAAAATAAATCGCAGGTGAAATATGTCAGGATGAAACATATTTCCTCACATATCTCATCATGTTTGTTTGTCTTCTATCTTTTGTTTTATTATTTTCACTTTTCCCACTTTTATTATTTTCACTTTTTCCATTTTCATCACATTATTGATAAATATGGATTTCCACTTTCATCTAATTATTTGTATGTACATTAAGAATTGTATTTTGAATATGTAAATTAAGCTAGGATGACAGAGCTCATGTAAATTGTAAGGGCTCAAGTCATTAAGCCCTCAACTCCAACTTGCTTCACCACTGGTTCCTCAGCAAGAGTCTCAGAAGTTTCTTGAGTATCCGCTACAACATCACTATGTGAATCTTTCAGCAACTCAACCTCAGCTTCCACTTGCTTCACCTCTAGTTTCCAGCAACGGTCTTAGGAGTTTCTCGAGTATCTGCTACAACATCACTTTGTGAATTGTTCTGCAACTCAACCTCAACTCCCATTGGCTTCGTTGTCCCGGTACTTTTCTTCAATTCTTTGGCAGTATTTGTGAAGCTAACTCGTTTCTGTTTGCTCATAACGCAGTTCTCACTAGGACTCATATCAACAGATTTCAGACCTTCCAAAAATTCCTTCCAGCATTTTCATTCCTTTAACACTCATATGTCAAAGTCTATTGTGCCATATACTTCAATTGGAAACACTTCAGCAATAGCAGCTCTGTTCATACATCCTACAGTGGTGTATAAAGTTCCAAATTTTGTGCCACGTGCTTCCATCATAGCACCCTTCATAATCTTCCACGAACTCTTACCAAACTTTGTTGCATAATCTGTGCTATCTAACTGACCAATAGAGATCAGGTTCTTCTTGAGACTAGGAATATATCTAACATTCTTTAATGTCCACTAATTTCCTGTCGGAGTTTTTATGCAGACATCCCCTTTTACTTCGATCTTCAAATCTTTGTTGTTGGCAAGATACACATCTCAAAACTTCCAGACTTGAAATTTCGAAACAACTCTTTATTTTGAGACGAATGAAAAGACGCACCTGAATCCAAAATCAGAGATTCAATCGGACTATCCACGCTGAGGATTAGAGCATCCCCAATGTCTTCTGCTAAATGTATCGAATCATCGTCATTCTCTGCTTAAAGTTGAAATCTTAATAAGAACCACACGGTGAAAAAAACTAAATCGGGGTTAATATTTTTTGACATTATTGTGATGAGTGTAACTCTCATAGTATGATATCGTAATTGCACACTATGGAGTGTTCATGAGTTGCATTAGGTTTTGTTGAGACATTTTTTAGATCCAGTTCCATTATTTGACTGTAAATTTTTTAACCTAAGCAACCCTTATTAAATAATGGAATCAACCCACACCAATGAATATTTGTGTTAGGTTGGGTAAGGCCCGGTCATTTGTTTAAATTTTATTTTCAATAAAAATAAAATGTTAATTTATTAAAAAAATCTATTTATTTATTTTAAAACATTGAATTACATTTTTTTTAATTCAATCTCAATATATATTTTGAAAAATCACCCTCTAAATACTTCAAAAAATTATTTTAAGAGATTATAGAATAATTAATAAAAATATTAATTGAGTTTTTTAAACACCCATGAATTGATTACTTACTCAGTATTGTTTAACTCATTCATGCTACTCTCTCGTGGAGTTTCCATAAGACCCCTAACGAGTTTCAAATGTATATTTTTCAATTAAAAAACCCGTTATCAAACATGGTTCTATTTTTATTGTAAACAATGAAGGAGAACTCGTTACCAAACATGTCCATAATTGCCTTCATTCACAACAAGAATATAAAATATTGAAACGTCATCCTTGTTCATCAACTTTAAATTTAAAGGACCATTGCATTACACTTTAGAACCGGTGTTACTACTAACAACAGATGGTTAACAATAGCTCCCATTGGTGGTTTTCTAAAATATTACTAATAATAAATAATAAAATATACAAGCTTAACATGGTGGTGGTTACCCATTCAAATATAACAATAATATGTTTCTTTAGTTTTAGTGAGTGTAATTGACAATGGAACCTAATTTTACTCATATAAAAGTGGAACACAAATATTCTCATATTTAAAAAATTTATTCATTTTCAACACTTTCAAGGTCTCTCCTATTGTCATGGTTCTTTGCTACCCTATTTACTAACATCGATGGAAAAATCTTTCGAAACCCACCGATTACAGTAAACATAACAAATATTCTAATAAGTCATGATTAGCTCACTATTCACTGCAAACCTTTGAGCAGTTACACTTTTAGTTTTCGACCAAACTTTTGGGGCTCAACATAGTTTTACTGCACCTTCCAGTGGTCTGGCTGGTCGCATTACTTTGACATATACAAGGATGATAGAGATAGAACCAAATGCAAGGATACTCTATTTTGTGGTTAATGGTTGAACATAGTATTTGTATGTTCAACTATAAAACCAAATTGTATGATATTTGCTACACATGGCCGGCTAAATGAATATAAAAAATCGATATATCCATGAATTGGAGGGTTTTGATTATGAGATTATAATAAATCGATATAAATTTGATATGGTGTATTAGTTTTAAGGAATTATATTATTAAGATTTGTTAAGGTATTTTAATGCATAAAATACTTATTTATTAATTTCTTCCACTTTGATCCGAATTATTTGCCCACATTTATCGAAATCTCCCATCATTTTTTCGAACATAAATCAAACTCAAATATGACAAGAATACAAAACCAAATTAACTTTCTTTCTTTTTTTTATTGGTTATAAAATTTAAACATCTCATTAGCTTTTAATGTTACATTAATTGTCTATTCTATTTCGATGAAAATGGGTCCGATTTCAATGTGGGCGTAGTCTTGCAGAATATCATTATTTTTATTTTCTAATCTATTTACTATGGAATTATCAATTGAATTTATAACCACCCAATCAAAATAATTCATTTTATAAGCTTGTTCAAATTGA
>NW_019646497.1:31483-35001 GCF_002806865.2 Cucurbita pepo subsp. pepo
GATTTAATTAACAAAAGCTTTGTTATCAAAATAGAATCAAGGGCATCTAAATTTGTTTTAGAAAAAATGTCAAGAATCTTGTGTCTAAACAAAGTTTTGGTAGATGGCAAGCCATTTAATCTTGCTTCGACTTCCAAATTTTGCCTATAAAAGGGGTCGAAAACCCCTTGGCAGATTACCTCTCAAGAGAGTTCTTACTCTCGAAGAAAAACTCTCCCTAGCCAACCTCATTCTCCAGTGATGACCGGTAAGAAAGCAACAGAAAAAGGGAAGAAGCCCATTGCTTCTTCAAACACACCTACTCCAATGACGTCCGATAGCTACGCAATGGATGCTAGTTTCACATTGGTGACCAGGTCTAGAGCAAAGCTTTCTAAAAAAAAGGCGGGGGTTATCACTCCGACGAGACCTTCTACCTCTTCAACACGGCCATCTGCCGCTACTTCATCGAGACCTACTGTCTCTTCCACTTCAAAGGGACCTTCTGTCCCCTCAACCTACTCGGACGCGGTTGTTCCCATTCGATTTTCTCCAGTTCCTGAAATCATGTCACAACCCAAAATACATAATCTTCAAGCCGTGACTAACAAGGAATATGACATGTAATGTATAAACAAGAAATTTAATAAAAATCATTTATTTCAAAAGAATTTCATTTATTTAGTAAGAAAAACGTTTCTTTACTAAAAGAACATATGTGCCTAGGTAAAAACAAGAAAAGAAGAAAAACATGAAAGGCAAAGTGTTCTATTTAGTAAGACTAGACTGACGCCCCGGGTCACGCCTCCTCTGTGACAACCCACATCGATCAACGCGCCCTCTCTTGACTCGACGCCTCACGTACCTGAAAAAAAAAAGGTATAACTAGAATGAGTATAAAAGAATTATACTCAGTAAGCCACCTACTTATAGGCTCTTATCGCATCCTAATCTTAACAACCCCCCACGGACTCTACAATAGCTCTAGGACATCTGGTTTTCGTCTTAGGACCTTGGGACTTGCCCCTCCCGACAACTTGGTTCTTTGTCCTTTCATTTAAAGATTTTTAAGAACTCCCTTATGCTAACCTGTGTAATGACTGGTGTCCTACGAGTAGCTACCTCGGCATGGCTCTGAGACTATCTGGTAACTTACCTAGGAAGTGAGCTGCAACCCCCTAGGCCCATGACAGTCCCCCTGGTCGGGGAGAGCTACCCCCCTTAACCCATCCAGCTAAATGGTCTATACGACGTGGGCACACGTTTCCCATGCTAAAATGGCTAAGAATAGTCGGATTCTGATCAGGAACCCCCTTTTCCCCCACGAAGCTATGACACCAATCACACACCAGTAGCCTAAGGGTACCCTAGTGGGCTTCATACGCCGTGGTGGTCTGTTGCTCTACTAGGGAAAGGATTAGATCTAGTACCTTAGTACCTAGTTACACTAACCAAGAATCCCTAGACTTAATCATAATCGCGAGTCATGAAAATTAACTGAGTACGTACATAACTATTATCCAAAATCCTCAAACACATTTCATGCAAAGTAATCATACAAGCTCAACGGGGTGATAACATCCATCAACTCCCGGAGCACAGAGTTCGCAACTTCCCATCCTACATTCAGCACGAAAATATACATATGCATAATAAACGGGAACTAAGAAAACATATCAGCAGTATCCAAGTAACTCTCATAACAAATCACAACATACATCTAACTTTCAATATTCTATAACCTACGATCATTAACGGAAAGCTACAACCTAAGATATTCAAACTAGCATGCATGCATTCCAAGCGGTTCCTACAAGTATTACTTCCTAAAATTCCGTGTGGTGACTTACCTGCATGGCGCGTGCCCTTACGCAGCGTTTCTACACACTTGGCGTATTGAAAGATGGTGATTTTTCCTCAATTAGGTTCTATTTCATATAAAATGGGTTTAGGATTGGAATCAGGGAAAAAAATAGGAAAACAGAAGTTGAACGAGCAAAAAATAAGCTTACACGCGCCAGCCACGCGCAGGGGAGCAACCACTCGCGGGTTCCACACGCGAGTGTCACACGCCCAAAGTTTCCTGCAGTCGCGGGTCGCAAGCTTGGTTTGGACGCAGTGGCTCGGGTGGGCCGCGGGTCGTCGGTTCGGTTTGGTTCGCCGCGCGGGTATCGGGTAAGCCGAGGAGCACGAGTCAGGTTGCAAAGCCAGGGACGCGTGTCGTAGGAGAGTTGGAGCCGTGTTTTCCCAGGCGGCACTCGACGCGTGTCCGAAGGCGATTGGCGCACGCGGCCCTCTAGCTGGTTGCCACGTGGTACGCTGGCGGCTTCTCCCTCCTCCTAGCAGAAAATCAAAGTTTTCCGATTAGTTTTCAGAGGTACTCTCCATTTTCTATCTTTCGATTCTTCATCCAAACGGAAATGGTTTCTTCAACAACGTTTTAGATCATCTATCAACCTACGTGCTAGTATTTCTTTCTTAATTTTTGCTTAGTCATACGGTGAGTTATGAGCGTCGAAAAGAGTCCGGTAACATCCTTACCGTTCTTGGAAAGGTTCTCAGATCCCGGCGTTTCGTCCGATTTCCTCACCAAAATCAGCGGCGGATTTTCCCTGGATGGAGGTAGAAGACTTAAACACTCTACTCCTAAACAAAGATCTCAGATCTTGGAGGTATAGTTTGAAATCTTACCTTGCGGGTTTTCTCTCTGATCTTGACGAAAGAGGAGAAAATCTCAACACGAGTTCTTACTTCACTCCAAGAAGGGCTCTAGAGTGTAGGTCTTAGTAGGGAATGGATTCTGTCAGCGACTCCCCGATTAAAACTCTGGCAAATCAGTTTTCTCTCTCAAACTTTCTCTCAATCCTTCTCTCTCACTCTTCTTTCTTTTGCAAGAACTCTGAGGAGGACGCTCAAGACCCCTATAATGGGCTGAGGGGTAAAATGTCCATTTTGCCCCTCGGGCGTTTTTTTTTTTTTTTTTAAACGTTACAAATCAGGACCTATTTTCAAAAATCTGTGTCTATACCAGAAGCCCTGGTAGAACCAGAACACGACGACCCAAAAATCAGCGAGGTCGTCAAGAAAGCCTATCCATCGGGATTCTTCTATATCCCGGAAGATCTTCATAAGACCAGACGGTTTTATGAATTCATTTTAGTCGACACAAAATCTATGGAAATTACTCATATTCCGAGTCGCGATGATCCTTCAAAAATCGCGTACTCAAAGTTAAAAAATTTCAAAGTCATGAATCCGACTTACTGGAATCAAGATCCATACATGGAAAAGACTTTTTTAAAACCGTTTGTTCCTCACTCCTACTCATACAGAGACTATCAGATGACATGGTTCAATGTCATTTGGTATCAAAATTATGAGCACTCATGGTTTATCCAATTTTGCCACAATGCTCATAAAATTCATTATCCATTTTGGTTCATCAAAGGGGGGAAAATATTTGGATTCCCGGTTCCAATACAGGAATCCTTCCACTACTTTATAAAAAATATATTCAAAACCCCATTTCCATTAACCAT
>NW_019646497.1:39153-50508 GCF_002806865.2 Cucurbita pepo subsp. pepo
CTCTAAGGAATTCATTATGAATGTATGACCTTCTAGAACAACTCATGTTTGTTATTACGATGTATTCATATGTTTACGAATGCATGTTATAACTTATGCCTCAAAGAATTATGAAACTTAGAAACTTACAAGATTGAGAATCAAGAACAAAATAGCTCCTTTCAAAAACTATACAGAGAATACTTTATTGAATCCTAGAACAAATGCAAAAACTAAGCAATAGTTGGGTAACATAACCATTACCTCATATACTACAAACTCTGAAAATACTTTACAGGTTCTTTCCTATTATCGATGTTACTCCCTTCCCTGTTTGATGTTAACTTCTTGACAGTAATGGCCTGTCAAGAATGCATCACTGCCTTGTATACAGTCCCGCCATAAGCACATATCTCGTGAAAGGTAATAGTGGCCTCAATTAGATCTTGGGAAGAAATTCTTTCCTTAGGTGGGAAATAGACATCTGAATCCATAGATTTTCTTTCCTTGTTTTGCTCCATTTCGAATGGATGTCTCCTACAAGATAAGATGATCATATTAGAACGATAGAAACTCCACCTACCTTAAATAATGGAGACGATGAATCTCCATTGCAGTTGTCAAAAGGTCCACCACAGAGCCCCTCTTTGTCAATGAATCTACTAGTGGGCATGTTCTGAAAAAAAGTTTTTGAAGGGATCGGATGTCTCACGTTATGCTATATTGCTATCCCGTAGCAAAATTAGTAGATCTTGTACTCAAAATAGAATGATGTTATTCAACTAGGTATACTTTTTACGACTAAAACTTCTATTTCACATTTGTTAAATTTTATTTTTCTTTTTCCAAGGTTCTTTACATTAACTAACATTTTGTTTGTAAAAAAAAATATTATTTTGATTAAAATAAAATAAAATAATAAAAAAAAAAAGCTCAGACAAAATATCAATTGAGTAACTACTAAATTTATGTAATATATATAATATTACAATTATTAGAACAAAAATATATTTATCCATATAATAATTAAAAAAAGATGTTAAAGTAATATTCTTGTCAATTTATCTCAAATTCCATTTTTTTTTCTTTTTTCCTTTGAATTTATTAAATTTTGTTGAAAAAGTAATTTATGTAAAAACAATACTATGTGAATAAGTGTGACTTCTGAGTAAATTATGGGTACATGAATCACCTAAGATCACATTCTTATAAGAGCGACCGTGAGGATAAGATGACTAAGAAATGTTTAAAAGACTTGAAGGTCACTACCTATATAACCAAGGAGCACTTTCCTTTATGGTAGCTCAATCATAGGACCACATGGTTAAGCATGCTTTACTCGGAGCAATTATATGTTGGGAGACCTTATAGAAATTTTTCTAGGATGCATGTGAAGGAGGACAAAGCATGTTGGAAAGACTACATTGGTCTATCGAGATAGTTTTCATGCCTAGAATTGAGTATCCGCTACAATATTAAAAAAAAAAAATCGTAGGTGAAATATGTCAGGATGAAACATATTTCCTCACATATCTCATCATGGTTGTTTTTCTTCTATCTTTTGCTTTATCATTTTCACTTTTCCCACTTTTATTATTTTCACTCTTTCCATTTTCATCACATTATTGATGAATATGGATTTCCACTTTCATCTCATTATTTGTATGTCCATTAAGAATTGTATTTTGAATATGTAAATTAAGCTAGGATGACAGAGCTCATGTAAATTGTAAGGGCTCAAGTCATTAAGCGTAGGAATGGTATCAGAGCCAACATCTCAATTTTTGTGAGGGAAGAGGAGTTACTTGATCTTTAAGAACGACAGTGTAAACCAGGAGCATGATAAGAGAGATTCATAAGAATTTGGAGTATGTGATAGCTGAGCGAATAGCCCTTGTGTTCCAGGTGGTAAGACACGGGAAGCGCAATAAGTCCGTTGGCAAGCTTGGGTGCTTAGTCATATGAAAAATTCTGAAGAAAATCTTATCTACAATCTGACATCTTTATCAGAGACAAAACAAAGATTGACAACTTGTCAGCCACACAGTGAAGGCTCACATGTGAATTATCAATGTTTGGTAAATTATTAGTCTTTCAAATTATTAGTTTGCTTTATGTCTTTTCTTACTTTTAGGAAAGCAGATCTTGCAGGGATCCTGTCCTGTTAGATTTGATCTTATCTCTTAGTTGGTGTTTTTCAAATTTACGTTCAAATTCGAAGTCTATAAAACGACTTCATCAATGTAAGGAGAGCATCGATCGGCCGATAGATCTCTCTTGAATCTCAATTGAAGAATTCAGAGAAAAATTATTCTACTCTATCTCTTATCTTATCTATCTTCTTATGAACGAATTTCTGAGAAAGCTCAGAAAATCAAACCATTTCAAATGTTTTACCAATAAAGAAGAAAGTTCAAATGAACATAGAAGGGGAGAAAATCTCACAATCTCAAATACTGTCAATCAAGAATATCAGATTGCCAAGATCGAAGATCAACTCCAAAATTGGACTATTTCAAAGGTAGATCCTAAAACTATCTACCAAATCTCAACCTTCAATTTTACTCAAAGATCATGCATCAAATTCTCAGAGAAAAACATCCCAATTCATAGCAATAGGGAATCTCTGAATCTTTTTTCAAAATCACTTATACACCAACACCTTGAAAGTTTAACTATCTTCACGTCGATCTTGTCCAAGTCGCTGTAAAACCATTGTTCAGACTTGGGTTAGATATCTCAGTCCTTATCTCCTTACGAGATAAGAGACATGAAGATTTCTTAAATTCTTTATTGGGAATGGTTCAATCCAATCTAGAGAATGGACCAGTCTATTTCAATTGTTATCCAAATTTTACTTTGTCGCTCCACGACCCGCACATATTATCAGCCCTCATGCTGGACTTACAACAAAAAAATTTGAACATTAAGGCTGAAACTCATTCTTCAGTCGTCATATTCAAGATTTATTACAAACTCATGAATACAAATATTTGTCCAAGAGCATTAAGATCCTTGCCAAAAGGATCAACCATGCTCATAGAGGCAAATATTGGAAAGTCCTCGGTGACTGTTCCAAAAACTCTTTCTTGGGATCAAATAACCAGAAATACTCTCTGGAAAATAGAAGATGCTAATCTTCCGAGGAAAAAGAAATCTCAAAACCCATTACAAATCATCGAACATGACGATGGAAGCGTTGAAATAAAATTCAGCGAAGAACCCTCGTCAGAATCAAAAGTAAAAGAATTCTTGAGTTCAGAACCAAGTACGTCGGGACTTTCAAGACCAATGTATGACCTCTTAAAGGTAAAAGAGGTCAGTTATGATAAAAAAAAAATGCCATCAATCCATTATGAAGATGTCTCAAGATCTCCAACCCATACGGATATGGATACTCAATCCGTCTACGAAAGTCAGCTAAGTGTCATTACGGCTGATTTCCAGATAGACAAATAATTATTGAAGGCATATTTTGATGTCAGCTGCCAACTCTTCAAAGAGAAAAGCTTTCTTCCAAACCTACAAAGAAGCTTAGCAAAGTGAATTAAGAGCTCAATTGTATTCTCATATGGAAACCATAGAAGAAAACATATCATTCTTCGAATGGTTTGAAGAAAATATTTTGCAAATATGCACTTCGACTCAAAGAAGCTGGAAGACTACCAGAAGAGGCGAAGTATATTCAAAACATCCTTCGTTGGAAGAAGTCGAATTTGACAATTATTACGGAGAAAAGGTCAAAGCTTATTATGGTACTCTGCAAGAACAAGCAGGCAGCTCTGTACCGAAAGTCGATGAGTCAATCCCAATACTCAGACAGGCAAACCTCGACGTATTTACAAAGAGGATTTTAAAAGAAGAGGCCGCGATGGCCAAATTAGAAAAAAAGTTGGATAGAATCCTAAATCCTGGGATAACACATCAGGATTCATCTGTCAATGTCGTTAACAATGACGACGAAATTCAAGAATTCGAGGACGAGATTTTAGATGAGGTAGAAGAACCTCTCTACAATCGAATTGAAAGAATCTCAAAGAGAAGTCAAAATAATACCAGTAATCAGAAAAACTAGTATCCTCAACCGTCTTTTTCGGATATTCAATTCGAAGAAAAGACTCTACAAACTCAAGCTCATTACGATGGTCTAGCAATCTATGAATGGAATATCGATGGATTGTCCGACTATCTGATCATGAATATTGTCAATGAAATGATGATGGCCGCAGGCGCGTATAAATTACAGGGCCATGAATTCGACCATCAAATAGCTCAAGTTTTAGTGACCGAATTTATCGGGTAACTCAAGGACTGGTGGGACAAATATCTCGATGAAGCAACTCGCCAACAGATATTAAGCCACCATGTCAATAGGCCAACTATTCAAATCATCAAAGAGGAAGGTCCATGAAAGGGTAGAGGATGCTGTCAACACCCTCATTTATACCCTTATAGAATTCTTCGTTGGCGACCCCTTGAAATACCAGGAAAGATCCGCTGAAATACTCATGAACCTGAAGTGCCCCACCTTGGAGATTTCAGGTGGTACAAAGACACGTATTTTAGCAAAGTTCTTATTAGAACAGACAGTTCATTGGAATTCTGGAAAGAGAATTTTGTCAATGGACTACCAAAACACTTCTCAAGAAGGATCAAAGACGGTCTTAAGACAAAGTATAATGGAACAATTCCATGGCAGACTTTGTCATACGGGTCAATAGCATCCTTCATCATAGAAGAAGGACTCAGACTTTGCAATGAGTCAAAGATTAAAAACAAGCTCAATTCTTCGATATCAAATAGAAAACAGCTTGGAAGATTTTGCGATCAATATGGATGCAAGGGGATAGAGGCCCTATCAACCTCGAGAAGGAAGAAGGTTAAGACGCATCCAAAGCCTTATAATTCGTATAGGCCCAGAGAAAAGTATCAGAACAAACCAGTACAATCTCAAAAGCCATCATATTCAACAAGAAAGTATACTCCTACAAAAACCCATAGAGGAAAGAAAAAGCAAACTTGCTTCAAATTTCGAGAAGAAGGACACTATGCTAACAAGTGTCCGATAAGAGGAAAGATCAATGAGTTGGATATAGATCAAGAGCTGAAAAATCAGCTACTACGACTAGCTCTAACCGACTCAGAACAATCAAGTGAGGGAGAAATCCTCGAACTCCAAGAAGAATCCGATTCATATTCTAGCACAGAATATGAATCAGGACAAGAAGGAAAGAGGACGTGCGAAGGATGCATAAATGTCTGGATCAAGAAATTCTACTCGAAGTAGTAGAAAAAGTTCAACAAATAGAAATTCAATAGAAAATCGCTCAACGACTCAGAGATGCCATGACAATCTCTAAGCCACCTGAAAGGGAAGAAAGAAATCCCTACAGACTTCAATCAGTTCTCCAAAGGTTTGAAAAACCAAGAGAACTCACTACTCAAGACTACAAAGAGAGATTAATAATCTCAAACAAGAAGTACAAGCATTAAGATCTGAAACCAGGTCAGAATCCTATACGCTTTGCCAAGAAGTTCTCAATCTTCAGGAACGGCTGCCTGAACGAAAGGAAATGGCGCAACCAAACTTGGACGAGGATGACTTTCAAAGTTCCTTCGTTGGAGCCATCACCACTTCTCAATATCAAAAATGGTATGCTCTCGTTACCTTAAAAATTTATGATTTCAAAATCACACTAAAGGCTCTCATAGATACTAGAGCCGATAAAAATTGCATTGAGGAAGGCCTAATACCTACAAAGTATTTTGAAAAAACTACTGAGGGCCTTAGAGGTTCAAATAACAATAGACTCAAAATTAATTACAAATTATCTAAAGTCCATGTTTGTAATGACGAAATTTGCTTCGTAAATTCCTTCCTTTTAGTAAAGAACTTAGGAGAAGAACTAATCCTAGGTACTTCTTTGATTACTCAATTATACCCTTTTAAATAACTGAAAAGTGGTTAGAGTCAAAAGCCTTAGGAAAGAAGATAAAATTTAATTTCCTTTCTCCTATAAGTATTAGTGAAATAAATAACCTTCAAAAGACTATAAGGATTAGTGAAATAAATAACCTTCAAAAGAATACAATTATTCAATCAATAAATGTATTAAATTATAAAGAAAAACAAATTTCTTTTTTTTAAGAAGAAATTTCATTCAAAAGAATAGAAGAACGAATTCAAAGTAAAACCGTCCAGTCTAAAATCAAAACTTTACAAACTCAAATAGAAAGGGTGATTTGTTCAACTATCCCTAATGCTTTTTAGAATAGGAAGCAACACATAGTTAATCTTCCTTATGTCAAAAACTTCGAGGAGAAAAATATTCCTACGAAGGCCCGACCTATTCAAATGAATAAGTTATTACTAACATTCTGCCTTGCAGAAACCAATGATCTTTTGCAGAAGGGTCTTATTAGGCCTTCAAAGAGCCCCTGGTCATGTGCGGCTTTTTACGTCAACAACCAGGCAAAGAAGGAACGTGGAGTCCCACAACTGGTAATAAACTACAAACCCTTAAATAAGGTTTTGGAATGGATTAGATATCCAATTCCAAATAAATCAGCTTTAATGCAAATAGTTTCAAATGCAAAAGTATTTTCAAAATTTGATATGAAATCCGAATTTTGGCAAATCCAGATTTCAGAAAAAGACAAGTACAAAACGACTTTCAATGTCCCTTTCGGACAATACGAATGGAACGTTATGCTATTTGGGCTAAAAAATGCTCCATCCGAATTTCAAAAGATTATGAATGATATTTTCAATCCTTTTCAATTGTTTATGTTGACGATGTTCTTATTTTTTCTCAAAACACCGATCAACACTTCAAGCATCTTCAAACATTTTTTACGACAGTCAAAAGAAGCGGTTTAGTTGTGTCTAAACCAAAAATTAAACTTTTTCAAACAAAGATCCGTTTTCTTGGATTTGAAATTCATTTGGGTCTCATTAAACCCATACAAAGATCCATTGAGTTTGCCTCAAACTTTTCGTACCAAATTACGGATAAAACCCAACTACAAAGATTTTTGGGATGTCTCAATTATGTGTCTGATTTCATTCAAAATATCAGACCCATTTGCAAGCCACTTTTTGAAAAGCTCAAAAATAATCCAAAGCCCTGGACTGAAGAACACACCAAAACAGCCCAAAAAATCAAATCCCTTGTCAAGTCAATTCCGTGTTTATCGCTGATAAACCTAAGGGCTAGTTTAATAGTAGAGACCGACGCATCCGATATTGGATATGGAGGAATCCTGAAACAGTTTCTTGACAAGAAAGAATCCATTGTCCGTTTCCATTCGGGAATATGAAATTCTACTAAAAAAAATTACTCAACAGTGAAGAAAGAAATACTTTCAATAGTACTTTGTGTACAAAAATTTCAAAGCGATTTAATTAACAAAAGCTTTGTTATCAAAATAGAATCAAGGGCATCTAATTTTGTTTAGAAAAAGATGTCAAGAATCTTGTGTCTAAACAAAGTTTTGGTAGATGGCAAGCCATTTAATCTTGCTTCGACTTCCAAATTTTACCTATAAAAGGGGTCGAAAACCCTTTGGCAGATTACCTCTCAAGAGAGTTCTTACTCTCGAAGAAAAACTCTCCCTAACCAACCTCATTCTCCAGTGATGACCAGTAAGAAAGCAACAGAAAAAGGGAAGAAGCCCATTGCTTCTTCAAACAAACCTACTCCAATGACGTCAGATAGCTACGCAATGGATGCTGGTTTTACATTGGTGACCAGGTCTAGAGCAAAGCTTTCTAAAAAACAAGCGGAGGTTATCACTCCGACGAGGCCTTCTGCCTCTTCCACACGGCCATCTGCCGCTACTCCATCGAGACCTACTGTCTCTTCCACTTCAAAGGGACCTTCTGTCCCCTCAACCTACTCGGACGCGGTTGTTCCCATTCGATTTTCTCCGGTTTCTGAAATCAGGACCTATTTTCAAAAATTTGTGTCTATACTAGAAGCCCTGGTAGAACCAGAATACGACGATCCAAAAATCAGCGAGGTCGTCAAGAAAGCCTATCATCGGGATTCTTCTATATCCCGGAAGATCTTCATAAGACCAGACGATTTTAGGAATTCATTTTAGTCGACACAAAATCTGTCGAAATTACTCATATTTCGAGTCGCGATGATCCTTAAAAAATTGCGTGCTCAAAGTTAAAAATTTTCAAAGTCATGAATCCGTCGTACTGGAATCAAGATCCATACACGGAAAAGACTTTTTCAAAACCGTTTGTTCCACATTCCTACTCATACATAGACTATCAGATGGCATGGTTCAATGTCATTTGGTATCAAAATTATGAGCACTCATGGTTTATCCAATTTTTCCAGAATGCTCATAAAATTCATTATCCATTTTGGTTCATCAAATGGTGGAAAATCTTTGGATCAGCCAAAGATATATTCCCCGTTCCAATACAGAAATCCTTCCACTACTTTATAAAAAATATATTCAAAACCCCATTTCCATTAACCATGCGCTTTTGTGTATACTTTCAAATTTCTTGGATTTTAACTTAGAATTTTCAAATAAAAGAAGCGGAAGACCAAATAAAAAAGGTCTTCAAAACTATTAAAATCAAATGGTGCGATAAATATACTTATACTCATGCAGATATCAAAGCGGTAAAGGTCTGGCTATCATAGAATGGCCACCTTTAGGATTTATCCAAGAAGAGGACCTCCGAATTCCTTAATTCAAAGTTGAAGCTACTCGCTGCATTTGCCCAGACATCTTCGGAAGCTTATTTATAAAAGCTTCTTCAAGAGGCCGCATCAGTCAGTTCGACATCTTCTCCTTCTATTGTAGAAGAAGAAGAGGAAGACACGATTTATGATCTCAATGATCCATTCTTGGATTCTCAACCACCACCACTCTCACTTTATAATGTCGTTTACTGTTGAGACTGATTTTCTTTTCATTCGATAACCTAGGTAACTCGGTTTTAATCCTGAGCTAACCATGAACTCCTGTTTATTGGGAATTATCCTTAGATTTGCACGGGTAAGAGTGGCTCTAGTTCACCGACTCAATAAGCCTCCCATTTTAGGGGTAAGACTGGGTGAATGGCTGGGGACGTGGGGTGCAAGATGGAATTCACTCCTACCCACTTTTAGGGATAGAAGAGAGGTAGTTCCCTTAAGCACTGACTCCAGGTCTTGAACAAGGGGCCCCACCCTCTCATTGGCCTGAGAGGGATTCGGTTTACTGGTTGGACCACAAACCAATTGTTTATTAGAGGATCAGTGAGACATAAGGAACAAGAAGTAACTTTAGGGGTAAAACGGTAAATTGACCCAGCTCTAGTTACGAACAACCTGTGAAGGATCGACTTACTAATCATGGTTATATCAAATGGACAGAAATATATCTAGAGTGAGGGGAGTGCAACTACTAGGCTATAGTGGAGTGTCCTAGTAGTTAACGAATGTTGGTTAACAAGGTTAATGAGTTTAGCCGGTTAATCTTAGATCGTTGGAGCCCATGATTTATAGGTCCATTAGGTCCCTCTACAAGCTCATATCGAACTAAACCATAGAACAATTTGTGACGAGTGAGTTCGAAGTGTTCGAATTCAAATTAGAGAATATGCGCTACATATATACGATATATTTGTAATGACCTGAAAAAAAAAAGAAAAAAAAGAAAAAAAAAAGAGATAATAATAAGAATAAGTAAATAATAATTAAAAAAAAAAAAGAAAAAAGAAAAAAAAAAGTAAATTATCACTCTCTCTCTCCACCTCCCTCAAATATCTACCGGACACCTCCTACAACTGCAAAATGATCTGAAAAAAAAAATGAAAAAGAAACAAAAAATGGCAGATTTTGAGAAGGGAAAAACAAGAGAAAGAAACGGGGTAAAGATCACAGATTTTGGGAGGGAAGAATTGGAGATGGCCTTCACTTCAAGCAGATTTAATAGAAATGGAAAGAGATGGAAAAGTAATAGGTAAGTTAGATCTTCTTTTCTTTTATCTTTTGCCAGAGATAGAAAAGTTACCTTAGATCCCCTTTTAAATTATTTAGATTTTTTGATATCGGATAGAAAATCAGAATTGATTGAAAATGGGATTGTGAATTGCATCTAAATTGAATCATCATTTTGAGGAGAGAGAAGAAAATCATAATTGATGGATGCATAAGCATTTTTACTGAGGAAAATTAAAATAGATTGAAAATGACTTCTGGAATTGGACAGTCCCTTGGAGAGAGGAGGAGAAAATAGAATAGATTGAAAATGACTTCTGGAATTGGACAGTTACTTGGGAGAGAGGAGAAAATAGAATAGATTGAAAATAGGTTCCGTTTAGTTTTTAGGAAGGAGAAGAAAGATAGAAGAAAATAGAATAGAAAATGGTTCTATTAATGAGAGTAGTTTTTAGGAAAGAGAAGAAAAAAAAAGATTGAAAATGGCTTTTGTTAATTGATAGTCATATTAGGGAGGAGAAAACCGAATGGATTGAATATTATTTTATAATTGCATAGTCATTCATATGAAAGAAAAAGAAGAGAGAGAGGAGAAACAAAAGTGGTACAACAGCGAGAAGTAAAATGGAAGAGGTGAAAATTATTATTATTTGTAACAAGAGAATATAATATTATAACAAACAATAGTTGGATTGAATGATTGAATCACCATGAAATAATATTGACATATTTTCAATTTAAGTTTTACTACCCAACCAAAATTTAGAAACAATGAAAACGTGGAATTCGATTTTTACTGAGATCGTTTTAGAGCGTATTTCACATTGTTAGTTGGATTATTAATTAAAATGTGAAATGCTAACGAAAGGTGACGAACGGTTCNACGTATTTATTTAAGAGCATGATGTGATGTGTTGCATGCTGAGTGATTTTGTTTGCAATATGATGTGAACTTAGTAGATGTGATGCATAGCATAATTTCATAGGTAATGAGCCTTAGACTTAAGAGATGCTATCTTGGTTTCTAGAACCATGCTGCCTAGACCTTGCGAAAGAGTAAGACGAGGAAGGGGACTACCTCCTATTAGAGATAGAGGACGAGGTGAGGCTAAAGAGAGCCCACCTCGAGAGGGATCTGAGACAGGGTTTGAATTAGAACCCTTATGGTATGTATGGTCGGCAAGCAGCCCTGAGAGGGTAGACGTAGTTACTAAGGATAGAGTAAATATTGACCAAGCAATAGTAGCCAACCAAACTCTAAGCGTAGTCTTAATAGTAGTAAAGATGACCGACTTTGACGTAATACTAGACATGGATTGACTAGCTGTAAACCATTATAGTATAGACCGTCACAAAAAAAAAAAAAAAAAAAAAAAAAAAAAAAAAAAAAAAAAAAAAAAAAAAAAAAAAAAAAAAAAAAAAA
>NW_019646497.1:51417-53852 GCF_002806865.2 Cucurbita pepo subsp. pepo
GGTTCATTCGACCTAGCATATTCCCCTGGGTTGCGCCAGTGTTGTTTGTTCAGAAGAAAGATGGATTGATGCGTTTGTGCATCGATTACAGAGAGTTAAATAAGAGAACCATAAAGAACAAATACCCTCTGCCTAGAATAGAAGACTTATTCGATCAACTAAGAGAAGCAACGATATTTTCTAAGATAGATTTGCGGTCAGGATATCAGAATAAAGAGTAAAGAAAAAGACGCACCAAAGACAGCATTTAAGACAAGGTATGATCGCTATAAGTTCGTGGTATGTCATTTAGCCTCACCAATGCTCCAGCTGTGTTAACGAAGTTAATGAACCGAGTGTTCAAGGACTGTCTAGACACTTTTGTAATTGTGCTCATTGATGACATCCTAGTGTACTCGAAAACAGACTTGGAACACCAGGAACACCTCTGAAAAGTCCTAACCACCCTAAGAGAGAACAAGTTGTATGCCAAGTTCTCAAAGTGTGAATTTTGGTTACGATAAGTCTCTTTCCTAGGTTACGTGGCGACAAAGGATGAAGTATCCATAGATCCTACTAAGGTCAAAGCGGTCACGAAGTAGGAACGCCCAACTTCGATAACATCAGTACAGAGTTTCTTGGGACTAGTGAGATACTATCGAAGGTTCGTGTAGCACTTCGCTAGAATAGCCTCGCCTTTGACGCAGCTAACGAGAAAAGGGGTACCATTTATATGAAATGATGCTGTGAGGCAAGCTTCCAAAACCTAAAAGAGAGATTGGTAACCATCCAGGTACTCACGGTACCCGAGATCTCAGAAGAGTACGTAATCTATAGTGACGCCTTCAAAGAATTGACTAGGATGTGTGTTAATGCAACACGTTGAAGTTGTTGCATACGCGTCCCATCAACTAAAAGAATACGAAGATAATTACCCTACCCACGATCTGCAGTTGGCCGCTGTAGTATTCGCGCTGAAAATTTGGTGACACTACCTGTATGGAGAGAAAATTCAAAGTTTAACCGATCACAAGATTTTAAATATTTCTTCACCCAAAAAGAGTTAAATATGAGACAGAGAAGGTGGTTAGAATTGGTGAAGGACTACGATGTAGATATCTAGTACCACCCTGGAAAAGCAAATGTGGTTGCAGATGCTTTGAGTAGAAAGATGGCCCTCTCTTCGACCCTCATTACGAGGAAAGTAAGGGTACAAAGAAAATTTGAGGGAGCCAACATAGTTGTAGCGACCGAGAGAGTCATGGCACAACTGGCCCGACTTACAGTGCAACCTACACTTAGGCAAAGAATGCTTACCTCCCAACGAGAGGTCCAAACCTACAGAAAGTCTTAAGCCAGCTAGATGAGAGTCTAGTAATGGATTCTCAAAGACCTCAGATGAAGAGCTATTGTATCAGGGATGCCTATATGTCTCGACAATAGAGAAGCTAAGGAAAGAAATACTAACGAAGGTCACAACTCGCCATTTGTCATGCACCAAGGAGATACAAAGATGAATTTAAAACAACACTTTCGATGGAAGAGCATGAAGAGGGACGTGGCCAAGTTTGTGAGCAAGTGCTTAGTTTGTCAACAAGTGAAAGCTCCTAGATAAAAGGCGGCGGGGTTATTGCAGCCCCTAACCATACTAGAGTGGAAGTGGGAACGCATAGCAATGGACTTCATAATAGGATTACGCAAAACGCTTAAAGGCTATACAATGATCGGGTAGTTGTCGATAGGTTGACCAAGTCGGCACACTTCCTACCTGGGAAAGCTACATATATAGTTGACAATTGGGCAAAGCTGTATGTGAAAGAAGTAGTAAGACTACATGGAGTCCCAATATCTATAGTGTCGGATCGGGACCCACGCTTTACATCAGCGTTCTAGCTCAAACTTCAAAAAGCGCTGGGTACCCGCCTCAACTTTAGTACCGCCTTTCACCCCCAAATAGATGGACAAACGAAGTGTTTAAACAAAATTCTAGAGGACATGTTATGCGCTCGAGTACTAGATTTTAAGGGAAGTTGGGATTCCAAACTCCACCTAATGGAATTCTCGTAGAATAATAGCTTCCAAGCAACTATTGGAATGGCACCATTTGAGGCTCTGTANGAATAATAGCTTCCAAGCAACTATTGGAATGGCACCATTTGAGGCTCTGTATGGAAAACGGTGTAGGTCCCCACTATGTTGGGACGAAGTAGGCGAGAGAGAGTTAGTAGGACCCGAGATGGTTTGACTCACCAATGAGGCTGTCTAGAAAATTCGAGCGAGGATGTGTACCGTTCAAAGTAGACAGAAAAACTACGCCAATGTAAGGCATAGAAGCCTGGAGTTTGAGATAGGAGACCCAGTATTCCTCAAGGTGACACCTATGAAAGGTGTCTTGAGGTTCAGACGTAAGGGCAAGTTAAGTCCTAAATTCATTGGAGCATTCGAGATCCTAGAGC
>NW_019646497.1:54780-68812 GCF_002806865.2 Cucurbita pepo subsp. pepo
AAAAAAAAAAAAAGTAAATTATCACTCTCTCTCTCCACCTCCCTCAAATATCTACCTGACACCTCCTACCACTGCAAAATGATCTGGAAAAAAAAAATAAAAAAAGAAACGAAACAGAAACAAAAAATAGCAGATTTTGAGAAGGGAAAAATTAGAGAAGGAAACAGAGTAAAGATTACAGATTTTGGGAGAGAAGAATTGGAGATGACCTTCACTTCAAGCAGATTTAATAGGAATGGAAAGAGATGGAAAAGTAATAGGTAAGTTAGATCTCCTTTTCTTTTATCTTTTGCCAGAGATAGAAAAGTTACCTGAGATCCCCTTTTCAATTATTTAGATTTTTTGATATCGGATAGAAAATCAGAATTGATTGAAAATGGGTTTGTGAATTGCATCTAAATTGAATGATCATTTTTAGGAGAGAGAAGAAAATCATAATTGATGGATGCATAAGCATTTTTACTGAGGAAAATTAAAATAGATTGAAAATGACTTCTGAAATTGGACAGTCACTTGGGAGAGAGGAGAAGATAGAATAGATTGAAAATAGCTTCCGTTTAGTTTTTAGGAAGGAGAAGAAAGATAGAAGAAAATAGAATAGAAAATGGTTCTCTTAATGAGAGTAGTTTTTAGGAAAGAGAAGAAAAAAAATTGAGAATGGCTTCTATTAATTGATAGTCATACTAGGGAGGAGGAGAAAACCGAATGGATTGAATATTATTTTATAATTGCATAGTCATTCATATGAAAGAAAAGGAAGAGAGAGAGGAGAAACAAAAGTGGTACAACATCGAAGGAAAATGGAAGAGGTGAGAAATTATTATTATTTGTAACAAGAGAATATAATATTATAACAAACGTTGGATTTAATGATTGAATCACCCTGAAATAATATTGACATATTTTAAAATTAAGTTTTACTACCCAACCAAAATTTAGAAACAATGAAAATGTGGAATTCGATTTTTACTGAAATCGTTTTAGAGCGTATTTCATATTGTTAGTTGGATTATTAATTAAAATGTGAAATGCTAACGAAAGGTGACGAACGGTTCGATATGAAGCGAACTCTAGCAACCTTTGGAGCAGCTCACGAGGAACGGGAGCTTACGTTAATTAAATTAGGGAATACTTCGGCTAAGGCCAACCAGGTAAGTGGTCTTACTATACGATAGGCTAAAAATTGTATGAGTTACGATAATGTATGAACTATGTCGTACGATGCGGTATGTGAGTTATGATGATGTATGAGTTATGATGATGCATGAGTTATGATGATGTATGAGTTATGATGATGTGTGAGTTACGATACTTGATGATGTGCTCAGTATATATATATTTTGATGAATGTCGTACTTGATATGTTTGATGTACTTTGTGGCAATATGATGAGTATGATGATTGCGTGACGTTTACCTTAATATGATGATGTTTTCCATATTGAGCATGCTATATGATGATGAGTGCCATATTGCATCATGTCGTTAGATCGACATAGGACACAACCCTAAGAGCGTGAAAATGATATTAATATAAATATCCACGAGTATGTGTTACCTAGAGTAACAAAGAGATGAGACTAGAGGGTTGTGTCAGAAGAGACNCTAATCTATTTACTATGGAATTATCAATTGAATTTATAGCCACCCAATGAAAATAATTCATTTTATAAGCTTGTTCAAATTGACATGATTAGTGTCACGGACTTACATCAATCGCATAATGGAATTTGTTTATTACGACTCTCAAGTGGTCCGATGGGCGACACTCGCATAATAAACTCAGTTTAGTTTGACCCGCAAATGCTTCCACTAATGAGAAACTGTCGTATTATAGTAGTTTGACCCATACATTTTGACCGTTTGCAAATAAGGTATGAACTACCCTAAGCATAATTTAGTAGGTACGGTATGAATTAAGATCACAAAGTTCGGTAGTTCAATTTCTTACTCCTAAAATCTTGAACTTAAAAAAATGAATATTTAAAGATCTATTGGACATAGTCTTAGGTTTACAGACCAAATAGATATAAAGTTGAAAGTTTGTTGTGGACTAAACGTATAATATAGATAACTTTGAATGTCGAATACGCTTTTAATGTTACATGATTTTAAAACTTCATCATAAAGTATGTATTCCATCTATTTGGAGGTCCTCATGATGATGAAAGAGATGTCATTCGACAAATGGGTCAAACCCTTACCATGTTTAAAAAATTTTAAGGTGGAGAATATAGGGCTTGGATTCTTTGCTCCGAATAGTCTATGAATCCACAAGTAATGAGAGTCGAGATGGTCACTGTTGAGAGTCGAGATTCGATATGGGTCAAACCCCTTACCTTGTTTAAGATGTTTGCTCCAATAGGCTGAGAGTCGAGATTCGATGGATTTTGTGCAGATGGTCACGGTTGATCATCTGATTCTTGTCATAATGGCAGTTTCGTAATTATCCATATCTTCAGGGGTCATTAGGTAGTTTGTCAGGTTCAGAATATATTATTACTATGTTTCTAAAAAAAAATCCATAATTTTCCTAGAAATTCTTCATCCCTTCTTGGTCATTATTAAGGATGATGTCCTTGATCAATCCTGTCAATTTCTTTTCTTGCATTTATTGGGTCTTACATGGATGGCTTTTCTACACTAAAAAGTGAAGAAATGGTGCAAAACTATATTACCCCTAAGGATATCTAACTATGGTTCATGACCTAAAAGACCTCCAAATGCTTTTAAGTTATGTTGTAGACCTTATTATGTGATGTCTGAAGATGTGAAAACCTTTGAAAGTTATTGGAACACCTTGATTAGCAAAACCAAGAATTACAGATAAAATGACTAACATGCCCCTAGAACTACTTATTTAAATTCAAGGTCTATATGTGCTCCAAATGACTTGCTACTTCTTTTAAGGCCTATTCGTAAGGACAAGGAGTTATGTTCAATGGTTCAAGTTGATTAGAGCAAGCTTGGAACCTAAAGCAAGTTAGGACCAAAGAAACACCTAAAGGAAACACCTCAAGACACAGAATCTTCTAAGGAATTCATTATGAATGTATGACCTTCTAGAACAACCCATGTTTGTTATTACGATGTATGCATATATTTACGAATGCATGTTATAACTTTTGCCTCAAGAAATTATGAACCTTAGAAACTTACAAGATTGAGAATCAAGAACAATATAGCTCCTTTCAAAACTATACCGAGGATGCTTTATTGAATCCTAGAATAAATGCAAAATCTAAGCAATAGTTGGATAAGATAACCATTACCTCATATACTACAAACTCTGCAAAATACATTACAGGCTCTTTCCTATTATCGATGTTACTCCCTTCCCTATTTCATGTTAACTTCTTGACAATAATGGCCTGTCCAGAATGAATCACTGCCTTGTATACAGTCTCGCCATAAGCACATATCTCATGAAAAGTAATAGTGGCCTAATTTAGATCTTGGGAAGAAATTCTTTCCTTAGGTGGGAAATAGACATCCGAATCCATAGATTTTCTTTTCGTGTTTTGCTCCATTTCGAATGGATGTGTCATGCAATATAAGATGATCATAATTAGAACGATAGAAACTCCACCTACCTCAAAAGATGGAGACGATGAATCTCCATTGCAGTTGTCAAGAGGTCCACCACAGAGCCCTTCTTTGTCAATGAATCTACTAGTGGGCATGTTCTGAAAAAAAGTTTTTGAAGGGATCGGATGTCTCACGTTATGCTATATTGCTATGCCATAGCAAAATTAGTAGATTTGTACGCAAAATAGAATGATTGTTCTTCAACTAGGTATACTTTTTACGACTAAAACTTCTATTTCACATTTGTTAAATTTTATTTTTCTCTTTCCAACATTCCTTGCATATTAACTAACATTTTTTTTTTGTCAAGAAAAACATATTAGTTTGATTAAAATAATAAAAAAAAAAAGCTCAGACAAAAAATCAATTGACTAACTACTAAATTTATGTAATATATATAATATTACAATTAGTAGAACAAAAATATATTTATCCATATAATAATTAAAAAAGATTTTAAAGTAATATTCTTGTCAATTTATCTCAAACTCCATTTTATTTATTTTTTTTTTCTTTTTTACTTTGAATTTATTAAATTTGGTTGAAAAAGTAATTTATGAAAAAACAATACTATGTGAATAAGTGTGACTTCTGAGTAAATTATGGGTACATGAATCACCTAAGATCACATCCTTATAAGAGCGACCGTGAGGATAAGATGACTAAGAAATGTTTAAAAGACTTGAAAGTCACTACCTATACAACCAAGGAGCACCTTCCTTTATGGTAGCTCAATCATAGGACCACATGGTTAAGCATGCTTTACTCGGAGCAATTATATGTTGGGAGACCTTTTAGAAATTTTCCTAGGATGCATGTGAATGAGGACAAAGTGATAACTATCTAAAAGTAGAGTCATATCAAGTCTTTTTGGAGTTAATATTGCACTCTTATTCACCATTTTCTCATTTATAACCACATTTATTCTACTTTGTGAGCATGAAATCGTTTATTGCGGTCCAACGGAAAAAAAATATGATTTGGCATAAATCGATCTTAATTGTATATTTAATTGAGTTATGTGGTAAAATTTCAGACATTTATGCTAAACCATGTGGGAGTAGCGAATTTGGAAACAAATGGGGGATGACATGGAAATGATAAATCCACGTCAGCAGTCCAAGTGGGTCATTGACTACCCAATGAGGAACATCCTATGTGTACTACTTATTTCTTTTCAGCCCTAAAGGGGAACCCATGCTCAATATAAAAGGAAAAGGAAGACCAAGAGGAGAAGAGCCACATTTTGGGGAGAAAATCGAATTACACAGCAGCAGCTTCTGCTGCAGTGAACTGCTGTGAAACCAGAGAAGAAGAAGAAAACCCTAATCCAGCAGCTGTTGACAGCAGAAGGAAAAGGAGACCAACAAGGATTGATTAGGGCAAAGAGGTGGACGTGAGAGCTCAAGAGAAGGGAACTTCCATTGACGAACGACAACAAACCGGGATAACTCTCTATTTCCTTACTCTCTTTCCTTATTCCATCAATTTTACATGATGAAGATGCAGATTCCTTTGTTTAATTCAGTTTGTATGGAAAGCTAAACTTAATAGGGGAGGCGAGAGAGTTTTATATAGTTTAAGTATGTTGACGATATGATTTTAGTTTATTAAAGAGTTGTTGTTAAAGATTTACATGTATGTTTAATTAGCTACTTTACATACATAGTTGTTCTCTTATTCGGGAGAAGAGAGGGAGCAATGAAATCCTCTTTAATACTCTAGTTCCATAGCAAGGAGACTTGAAGGGTAATAGAAGGGTTAGGAATAATTCTTCTCCTAGAGCCTTGTTAATAGAAATTACAACGATTATGGAAATAATCACCATTCATGACCCTCGGAAGTGGGCTTGAGAATCTATTAAAAGGAACTAAAATCTACCACAAAACTCAACAACTTATCTATTTAATCTCTCTTAGCCGAACCTTCCTCATTATAGTTGATTTTCTCATCATTTTCTGTTTTTCGACAGCAGTGGCACTCTGTTTTAGTTTTGTTTAAATAGTTAAAATCTCCAACACCCATTTGAATGTTACCAAAAAACTCACTTAATTTCCAGCGATAAAATTAACCAAAAAGATAGGTTCCCTGTGAAATCGATAATTTACTTATTACTTGCTACTTGTGATAGTGTATACTTGCACTTATTCTTGTGAATTTTACATCATTTTATTATATACATCCACAAGCGATCAAGTTTTTGGCGCCGTTGCCGGGGAACCTAATTTGGTTATTTTACTTGTTGTAGATTTTTGTGAGCTGGAGCCAACAAGAAGTCATAGTAAGCTGAGTGTTCCTACTGCTGTATTTACTGCTGAAGAATTGAGTTTACTGCTGCAAAATTCTGTGTATGAACCCACCTACGGGTTTGGAATTTATTTTGGATCCTGAAATAGAGAGAATATTTAGACGAAGGTTGAGGGAGAAAAAGGAAATGACAGAACAGAATATACAGCAAATAGCCCAACTAAATCGGGAGTTTGAAAATCCAGTGATGATGGCTAATCAAGAGAGAATTACTGCCAATGCCATTCATTTAGCAGATGACAGAGAAAGAGCGATCCGAGCATATGCACACCCAGCTGTGGAAGAGCTAAATCCGTGCATCATTATACCCGAAATACAAGCAACCACGTTTGAGCTAAAACCTGTGATGTTTCAAATGCTGCAAACCATTGGGCAATTTCATGGACTACCGTCGGAAGATCCTCACCTACACCTAAAGTCATTTTTGGGAGTTAGTGACTCATTTCGATTTCAAGGAGTGGATAAAGATGTGATTAGACTGAGCTTATTCCCATATTCATTGAGGGATGGTGCTAAATCATGGTTGAATACCTTAGCACCGGGAACAATTGATTCGTGGAATAGTCTAGAAGAGAAATTTTTTATCAAGTATTTCCCACCCACGAGAAATGCACGGTTCAGAAATGAGATTGTTGCTTTTCAATAGTTTGAAGATGAGACACTAAGTGAAGCTTAGGAGAGATTTAAGGAGATGCTTAGAAAGTGTCCTCACCATGGACTACCTCATTGTATACAAATGGAGACTTTCTACAATGGATTAAATATTGCTACTAAACAAGTAGTTGATGCTTCCGCCAATGGAGCTATTTTGTCAAAGACATACAATGAAGCATATGAGATTTTAGAGAGAATAGCATCTAACAATTGTCAATGGGCCGATGTGAGAAGCAACCCAGGAAGGAAGACTCGAGGAGTACTTGAAGTTGATGCTTTGTCCTCTATCAATGCTCAACTAGCTTCGGTGACTAATATTTTACAAAATCTAGCGTTGGGGCAAGACTCCATGATCAAAGCACCAGTCCATACAGCTGCTGTAATTAACCAGACAGCAGCCGAATCTTGTGTATGTTGTGGAGAGGAACACACCTTTGATCAATGTTCAAGCAATCTGACCTCAATTTTCTATGTCGGGAATCAAGTTAGTCAAGGCAACCCGAAAAATAACCCCTTCTCAAATACTTATAATCCGGGGTGGAGAAATCATCCAAATTTCTCATGGAAGGGACAAGGCTCGTACAACCAACAAATGCCCCCTAAAGCAAATTACCCTCCGGGTTTTGGATTACAAAATCAATTGACATATGGTTCTCAACAAGCCACCACCCAAGGGGAAGGAACTAGCCAAGCTCAACACATACCGGGAACATCGCTTGAGAGCCTAATAAAGGAATATATGGCTAAAAATGATGCTGTGATACAAAGTCAACAAGCATCATTGCGAAATTTGGAAGTTCAAGTAGGTCAATTAGCAAATGAGTTACGAAATAGACCTCTTGGTAAGCTGCCAGCAGACACCGAAATGCCAAAAAGAGAGGGAATGGAACAATGTCAAGCAATAGAGTTGAGAAGTGGGAAAGAAATACCCAGCAGAGGAGAAAAAATTAAAGAACACGGTGATAGTCGCTCTCAAGAAACTGCTGATACACAGCAGAGAAAGGAGAAAGCCGTTGTGCAAGAAGAGCACAACAAAAATGATGCAGAAGCTGCTGTACAGAAAGAACACAGCAGAAATTATGCAGAAGTTGTGAAGCCTCCTAAAACACAAACATCAGTCAGCAGTGGACAAGAAAGCAGAATATACACACCAACACCTCCTTTTCCACAAAGAATAAAAAGAAAGAAGGAAGAAGCCCACTTTGAGAAGTTCATGGACATATTTAAGGAAATTCACATAAATATACCATTAGTTGAAGCTTTGAAGCAAATGCCAAATTATGTGAAATTCTTGAAGGATGTGCTCACCAATAGAAGAAAGTTTGAAGAATTCAAGGTGGTACCATTGAATGAAGAGTGTAGTGCAATATTGAAAAACAAGATCCCGCTAAAGGAGAAAGACCCCGGTTCATTCACAATTCCAATATCAATAGGAGGGAAGAAGCTAGGTCGAGCATTATGTGATTTGGGATCAAGCATTAATCTAATGCCGCTGTCTATTTACAAAAAGTTAGGTATTGGTGAAGCTAGACCAACTACAGTCACTCTTCAACTAGCAGATCGATCTTTCACTTATCCCGAAGGAAAGATTGAGGACATCTTAATTCAAGTTGACAAATTCATATTTCTTGCAGATTTTATCATTTTAGATTATGAAGCCGATCATGATGTTCCAATTATTTTGGGGAGGCCATTTTTAAAGACCGGAAGAACATTAGTCGATGTCTACAAAGGAACCATCACGTTAAGAATGGGTGACCAAAAAGTTGAATTTAACATCAATGACAGCATGAAATATCCAGCAGTGACAAAAGAATGCTCAGCAGTGTATGAATTGACAGAACAACCAGCGACCGAGGAATGGGATGATGGGGAAAGCGGGCAGGAAGAAGACAGCAGCTGGAATGACAGAATAGAACAGTTAGCAGTTTTAGGTGAATTCAGCAGAACTTTTGAGTCACTAGAATGTGAGGGAAGAAAGAGTTCACCGATGAGACCATCTATTGAGGAAGCGCCGCAGCTGGACTTGAAACCACTACCACCTAACCTTAAGTATGCTTATTTAGGTGACAAGAAGACACTACTCATCATCATCTCAGCGACACTATCCTTGACTCAAGAGAATATGCTCCTAGAAACATTGAAGAAGCACAAGGGGGCGATAGGTTGGACATTGGCGGATATAAAAGGAATTAGCCCTTCACTATGCATGCACAAAATACAATTGGAGGAAGGAAAAGTTAAGTCCATTGAGAAACAAAGACGATTAAATCCCATGATGAAGGAGGTTGTTAGAAAGGAGATTCTCAAATGGCTAGATGCTGGAATAATTTATCCAATTTCAAACAGCAACTGAGTCAGTCCTATTCAATGTGTTCCGAAGAAAGGAGGGATAACAGTAATGGCAAATGAGAACAATGAGTTGATCTCCACTAGAATAGTGAATGGATGGAGAATTTGCATGGATTATAGAAGGCTAAACAAAGCAACACATAAGGATCATTTTCCCTTACCATTCATTGATCAAATGCTTGATAGACTTGCTGGAAAGTCACATTATTTCTTCTTGGATGGTTATTCGGGACACAATCAAATTACAATCAGTCCAGAAGATCAAGAGAAAACTACATTCATATGCCCATATGGAATTTTTGCCTTTAGACGAATGCCCTTTGGACTATGTAATGCTCCAGCGACATTTCAACGTTGCATGATGGCCATTTTTACAGATATGGTAGAAACATTTATGGAGATATTCATGGATGATTTTTCGGTTTATGGAGAATCTTTTGAGACTTGTTTGTGCAATTTAGGGAAAGTTCTACAAAGATGGGAAGAGAAGAATCTTGTACTGAATTGGGGAAAATGTCATTTTATGGTCAATGAGGGAATAGTGTTAGGCCACAAGATCTTAAGAAGAGGAATAGAAGTTGATAGAGCCAAGGTAGAAGCTATTCAAAGATTGAATCCACCTACGTCACTGTATAAGAAGCTTTTTGGGCCATGCTGGGTTTTATAGGAGGTTTATTAAAGATTTCTCCAAGATTGCAAAACCATTGTGTAGTTGGTTGGAGTCAAATAGAAAATTCGTTTTTGACAAACAATGCATGACTGCCTTCCAAGCATTAAAGACAACACTGACCACAGCTCCTATAATGTCAACACCCGATTGGAATTCACCATTTGAGTTGATGTGTGATGCTAGTGGCCATGCTATGGGGGCAATGTTAGGATAGAAAAAGGGGAAGGTATTTCATCCTATCTATTATGTCAGCAAAACGTTGAATTGGGCTCAAGTGAATTATACAACCACTGAAAAAGAATTGTTGGATTGCAAAACCATTGTGTAGTTTGTTGGAGTCAAATAGAAAAATTCGTTTTTGACAAACAATGCAAGACTGCCTTCCAAGCATTAAAGACAGCGCTGACCACAGCTCCTATAATGTCAACACCCGATTGGAATTCACCATTTGAGTTGATGTGTGATGCTAGTGGCAATGCTGTGGGGGCAATGTTAGGACAGAAAAAGGGGAAGGTACTTCATCCTATCTATTATGTCAGCAAAACGTTGAATTAGGTTCAAGTGAATTATACAACCACTGAAAAAGAATTGTTGGCCGTAGTATTCGCTGTTGAAAAGTTCAGAGCTTATTAATTTGGAGCGAAGGTGAAAGTGTACATTGACCACGCAGCAATCAAGCACCTAATGATGAAACCGAATGCCAAGCCAAGATTAATTAGATGGATTCTACTGTTACAAGAGTTCGAGATAGAAATCGTAGACACGAAAGAAGCTAATAACCATGTAGTGGATCACTTATCTAGAATGGAGAACATGGAAGAAAAGGTCAATAGCAAAGAAATTGATGATGCATTTCCGGATGAACAGCTGCTTGGGATAAACAGTAGTAGCATAATGACAGCAACTCCATGGTATGCAGACATAGCAAATTTTTTGGCTTGTGCCATCATACCCGAAGAGAAAATTATCAACAAAGGAAAAGGTTTTCCATGAATCCAAAAGTTACATTTGGGATGAACCTTTTCTTTTTAAACAATGTGGAGACGGCATAATGAAAAGATGCATTTCAGACATTGAAATACCAACAATTCTTGAACAATGTCATGCATCTTCATATGGAGGTCATTTTGGAGGGCAAAGAACAGCAGCCAAGGTATTTCAATTGAGTTTCTATTGGCCAACAATTTTCAAAGATGCAAAAGAATTTTGCAAGCGTTGTGATCAATGTCAAAGGACGGGAAATATCAGTAAAAAAAATGAGCTACCCCTGAATTCAATTCTAGAAGTAGAACTTTTTGATGTATGGGGCATTGACTTTATGGGACCTTTTCCGCCATCTTATGTGAACTTATATATTCTAGTGGCTGTCGACTATGTGTCCAAGTGGGTGGAACCAATAGTTTGTCCATCCAACGATGGGAAGACGATACTCAAGTTTTTAAAAAGAAACATATTCACTAGGTTTGGTGTACCAAGAGCATTAATCAACGATGAGGGAACGCACTTTGTGAACAGATTGATGAATAGTCTTTTAGAGAGATACAATGTAAAACATAGAGTGACGACACCTTATCACCCACAAACCAATGGGCAAGCAGAGTTCTCCAACATAGAAATTAAAAGTATTTTGGAAAAGGTGGTACAACCCAACAGGAAAGATTGGTCGGTGAAACTTGATGATGCATTATGGGCATACAGGACAGCCTTCAAAACCCCTTTAGGAATGTCTCCTTACAAGCTAGTTTTTGGGAAGGCATGTCATCTACCCCTGGAATTGGAACATAAAGCATTTTGGGCATTAAAGAAGTTAAATTTTGACTATACAACAGATGGAGACTTGAGGCGAATGCAACTAAATGAATTGGAAGAATTCAGGTACCTAGCCTACGAAAATGCTAAGATGTACAAAGAAAAAACAAAAATGTGGCATGACAACAAAATTAGGCCCAAAGAATTCTACAAAGGACAAAGAGTGTTGCTATTAAACTCAAGGCTGAAGTTATTCCCTGGAAAATTAAAATCAAGATGGTCTGGTCCGTTTATAGTTGAAGAAGTCACTCCCTATGGGGCAATAACGATAAAACATGGAGACGAAAGGAGACCTTTCACAGTGAATGGACAGAGACTGAAGCCATATTTGGGTGGAGAATTAAAAAGAGGCATTGCCTCTTTAAGCTTAAAAAGCTGAAAAATAAAACATTTTGGAGCAAACGGGAGCTTACAAGAAACGGTAACAGGTAACAAACTCCCGGGAAGCCAAGTTAGTTTTTCTTCTCCTTTTATTTATGCACTTTTAATTGTTTTTAAATAGTTATCTTCACTTATCTTAGAATGATAGTTTTTTAGATATTATTTTACATTTTTATCATGAATGACTCGCATGCCCCAAGAAAGTAGCTAATTTTTTTTGTGTAGATGAATTAGGTGGATTCTGAGGTGGTTAAGGCTAATTTCAAAGTAGGAGGTTAATTACATTTGGTACATACTAAGTTGTGATTAGTGTCAAAGTTAATCTTTTTTGGTATATGCTGCCATGAAGTACTGCGTTCTTTCTCATTTGCATGAATTTGATCTAATTTGTGTGCGCTTTCTCACGAAACCTCAAGTTAAAACACCAACACAAAAAGATGACATCAATTGATATCAAACAAGAAAAAGGAAAACTTTGGAAAAAAATATCTATATATTTACAGCAATCTGCTGCATTAAAAAAAAAATTTGGCAGACTATGTTAATAAAAAAAAATAAAAAAAAAATTACAGCAACTTGCTGTCAACTTGACAGCAAACTGCTGTTCTACCCAAAGTACTGCCTGCTGTCATTGACAGCAGACTCGTGTTAGAAAAAAAAAATGAAAAAAAAAAGAATACAAACTGTTGTCTGTTCTTGACAGCAGACTGCTGTAGCAGCATACAATAGCCTATTTTCTTTTGGAAAAAAAAAAAATAAAAAAATAATAATAATAATTTAAAATTTAAAATTTTTGCAAAAAATAAAATAAAATAAAATAAATAAATAAATAAATTACTTCCCCAACAAGTCATCCTTTGTGTTATATACAAACTACTTCCACAAGAGATAACAATTCACCTTCACACTTACAAGCAATCAAGGAAAAAAAAAATTAGCTTGCAACCGACAATCATGGCACCGAGAATAAGAGGGAAAAAATGGTACGCGGGAAGGAAGAAGTGCAGCAAGATGAAGTGCAAGAAAGAAATCATGATCTCTTCCTAACGGGCACCGGTTCGAAACGAAAAGAAAAGGGCAAGAACAAAAGGGAGAACCTCCCAACACAAAAAGGAATATTCGCAAACGAGGAGGCGTACAACAGGTATGAACTCTTCAAGTCAAGAGTAGTGTTGGTGGAAAGAAGGTTCCCAGCATTTTACCCTACATTCCCGGAGTCCTTTCTTAATGCCATCAACGATCTAGGGTGGGAGATGTTCTGTCACAAAAGGGAACAAGCTATAGTGCCGATAGTGAAGGAGTTTTACGCACATATTGATCAAGTGGAAGGGTACACAACATTAGTAAGAGGAAAAATAGTTGATTGGAGCCCTAAAGCCATCAACCAACTGTTTCACCTACAATCTTTTGAGTATGCCACCTTCAACGAAATGGTGCTAGCTACAGCAGATGATCAACTTGAGATGGCCTTGAAGATGGTAGCCATAGAAGGAACACGGTGGCAACTCTCGAGAGGAGGAGCAAGGACGATAATAGCAGCAGACCTCAACCCCGAAGCGAAAGTTTGGGCTGCCTTCGTAAAAACCAACTTACTACGCACTACACATGATACTACATTGTTAGGCTATAGAGTTTTACTTGTGTATGCAATCATAATGAATTTGAGCATCTATGTGGGCAAGATTGTAGTGGATGAGATTGTCAAATGTGCAAGTAAGAAAGTGGGGAGGCTGTTTTTTCCACAGCTGAATAACCATGCTGTGCCTGGAGGCTGCAGTCCCTTTTGATGAGGAAGAAGAAAGACTTGAGACAAGGAATGTGATGGACTACATAGAAACCCATAGGGATGGCGCCAACAGTGGCAAAAGGAGGAACAGCGGAGCAACAGACAATATGGATCAACTGCTGAAACAACAAGAGGCTTTACTTAGCTAGTGTGATAACAGTGAAGGGAGTTGTAAGGCGTATTGGTCTTATGTCAAAAANAGTGTGATAACAGTGAAGGGAGTTGTAAGGCGTATTGGTCTTATGTCAAAAAGAGGGATGAGGAAATACATAAAGCCTTAAGAACCAAGTCCAAAAATTCAGCATTCCCAAGTTTTCCAGACGAAATTTTTAAAGAGTGGAGCCGCAAAGAATCATCGCATGCGGTAGAGGAGGAAGAGAATACTTCCTCTAATGATGCCTAAAATCAAGGGAATTCTCTTACCACACCTTTTATAACCTTGCTGTTTGATTTACCTTGCTGCCTGATTTAGAAGCATGCATCCTT
>NW_019646497.1:73923-74987 GCF_002806865.2 Cucurbita pepo subsp. pepo
GAGGGAGAAATCCTCGAACTCCAAGAAGAATCCGATTCATATTCTAGCACAGAATATGAATCAGGACAAGAAGGAAAGAGGACGTGCGAAGGATGCATAAATGTCTGGATCAAGAAATTCTACTCGAAGTAGTAGAAAAAGTTCAAGAAATAGAAATTCAATAGAAAATCGCTCAACGACTTAGAGATGCCATGACAATCTCTAAGTCACCTGAAAGGGAAGAAAGAAATCCCTACAGACTTCAATCCGTTCAACAAAGGTTTGAAAAATCGAGAGAACTCACTACTCAAGACCTACAAAGAGAGATTAATAATCTCAAACAAGAAGTACAGGCATTAAGATCTGAAACCAGGTCAGAATCCTATATGCTTTGCTAAGAAGTTCTCAAACTTCAGGAACGGCTGCCAGAACGAAAGGAAACGGCGCAACCAAAACTGGACGAGGATTACTTTTAAAGTTCCTTCGTTGGAGCCATCACCACTTCTCAATATCAAAAATGGTATGCTCTCGTTACCTTAAAAATTTATGATTTCAAAATCACACTAAAGGTTCTCATAGATACTGGAGCGCTGATAAAAATTGCATTGAGGAAGGCCTAATACCTACAAAGTATTTTGAAAAAACTACTGAGGGCATTAGAGGTTCAAATAACAATAGACTCAAAATTAATTACAAATTATCTAAAGTCCATGTTTGTAACGAAGGAATTTGCTTTGTAAATTCCTTCCTTTTAGTAGAGGACTTAGGACAGGAACTATATTATTCAATCAATAAATGTATTAAATTATAAAGAAAAACAAATTTCATTTTTTAAGAAGAAATTTCATTCAAAAGAATAGAAGAACAGATTCAAAGTAAGACCGTCCAGTCTAAAATCAAAACTTTACAAACTCAAATAGAAAGGGAGATTTGTTCAACTATCCCTAATGCCTTTTAGAATAGAAAGCAACACATAGTTAATGTTCCTTATGTCAAAAACTTCAAGGAGAAAAATATTCCTACGAAGGCCCAACCTATTCAAATGAATAAGGAATTACTAACATTCTGCCGAGCAGAAACCAATG
>NW_019646497.1:75075-87989 GCF_002806865.2 Cucurbita pepo subsp. pepo
AGATTCTCAAATGGCTAGATGCTGGAATAATTTATCCAATTGCAAACGGCGGCTGAATCAATCCTATTCAATGTGTTCCGAAGAAAGAAGAGATAACAGTAATGACAAATGAGAACAATGAGTTGATCTCCACTAGAATAGTGAATGGATGGAGAATTTGCATGGATTATAGAAGGCTAAACAAAGCGACACGTAAGGATCATTTTCCCTTACCATTCATTGATCAGATGCTTAATAGGCTTGCTGGAAAGTCACATTATTGCTTCTTCGATGGTTATTCGGGATACAATCAAATTACAATCAGTCCAGTAGATCAAGAGAAAACTACATTCACATGCCCATATGGAATTTTTGTCTTTAGACGAATGCCCTTTGGACTATGTAATGCTCCAGCGACATTTCAACGTTGCATGATGGCCATTTTTATTGATATGGTAGAAATATTTATGGAGATATTCATGGATGATTTTTCGGTTTATGGAGAATCTTTTGAGACTTGTTTGTGCAATTTAGGGAAGGTTCTACAAAGATGTGAAGAGAAGAATCTTGTACTGAATTGGGAAAAATGTCATTTTATGGTCAATGAGGGAATAGTGTTAGGCCACAAGATCTCAAGAAGAGGAATAGAAGTTGATAGAGCCAAGATAGAAGCTATTGAAAGATTGAATCCACCTACGTCAGTTAAAGGTATAAGAAGCTTTTTGGGCCATGCAGGGTTTTATAGGAGGTTTATTAAAGATTTCTCCAAGATTGCAAAACCATTGTGTAGTTTGTTGGAGTCAAATAGAAAATTCGTTTTTGACAAACAATGCATGACTGCCTTCCAAGCATTAAAGACAGCGTTGACCACAGCTCCTATAATGTCAACACCAGATTGGAATTCACCATTTGAGTTGATGTGTGATGCTAGTGGCCATGCTGTGGGGGCAATGTTAGGACAGAAAAAGGGGAAGGTACTTCATCCTATCTATTATGCCAGCAAAACGTTGAATTAGGCTCAAGTGAATTATACAACAACTGAAAAAGAATTGTTGGCCGTAGTATTCGCTGTTGAAAAGTTCAGAGCTTATTTATTTGGAGCGAAGGTGAAAGTGTACACTGACCACGCAGCAATCAAGCACCTAATGATGAAACCGAATGCCAAGCCAAGATTAATTAGATGGATTCTACTGTTACAAGAGTTCGAGATAGAAATCGTGGACACGAAAGGAGCTAATAACCATGTAGCGGATCACTTATCTAGAATGGAGAACATGGAAGAAAAGGTCAATAGCAAAGAAATTGATGATGCATTTCCGGATGAACAGCTGCTTGGGATAAACAGTAGTAGCATAATGACAGCAACTCCATGGTATGCAGACATAGCAAATTTTTTGGCTTGTGCCATCATACCCAAAGAGAAAAATTATCAACAAAGGAAGAGGTTTTCCATGAATCCAAAAGTTACATTTGGGATGAACCTTTTCTTTTTAAACAATGTGGAGACGACATAATGAAAAGATGCATTCCAGACAGTGAAATACCAACAATTCTTGAACAATGTCATGCATCTCCATATGGAGGTCATTTTGGAGGGCAAAGGACAGCAGCCAAGGTATTTCAATCGAGTTTCTATTGGCCAACAATTTTCAAAGATGCAAAAGAATTTTGCAAGGGTTGTGATCAATGTCAAAGGACGGGAAATATCGGTAAAAAAAATGAGCTACCCCTGAATTCAATTCTAGAAGTGGAACTTTTTGATGTATGGGGCATTGACTTTATGGGACCATTTCCGCCATCTTATGGGAACTTATATATTCTAGTGGCTGTCGACTATGTGTCCAAGTAGGTGGAAGCAATAGCTTGTCCATCCAACGATGGGAAGACGGTACTCAAGTTTTTAAAAAGAAACATATTCACTAGGTTTGGTGTACCAAGAGCATTAATCAGCGATGAGGGAACGCACTTTGTGAACAGATTGATGAATAGTCTTTTAGAGAGATACAATGTAAAACATAGAGTGGCGACACCTTATCACTCACAAACCAATGGGCAAGCAGAGGTCTCCAATAGAGAAATTAAAAGTATTTTGGAAAAAGTGGTACAACCCAACAAGAAAGATTGGTCGGTGAAACTTGATGATGCATTATGGGCATATAGGACAGCCTTCAAAACCCCTTTAGGAATGTCTCCTTACAAGCTAGTTTTTGGGAATGCATGTCATCTACCCCTGGAATTGGAACATAAAGCATTTTGGGCATTAAAGAAGTTAAATTTTGACTATACAACAGATGGAGACTTGATGTAACGACCCTAAATTTCAACATATCTAGAGTCGCCACTAACGTCTCATGCTCATATCTCATGCAGAATAAAAATCTAAGAATGCTCATCTTTATTAGCGGAAAAATTTAAAACTTCAAAACATTGCCTTCGTTCACAACAAGAATATAAAATATTGAAACGTCATCCTTGTTCATCAACTTTAAATTTAAAGGACCATTGCATTACACTTTAGAACCGATGTTACTGCTAACAACAATAGATGGTTAACAATAGCTCCCATTGGTTGTTTTGAAAATAACTAAATATTACTAGTAATAAATAAAAAAAATATACAAGCTTAACAGGGTGGTGGTTACGGGTTCCAATATAACAATAATATGTTTCTTTAGTTTTAGTGGGGGTAATTGACAATGGAACCTAATTTTACTCATATAAAAGTGGAACAAATCCAGCACAAATATTCTCATATTTACAAAATGAATTCATTTTCAACACTTTCACGGTCTCTCCTATTGTCATTGTTCTTTGCTACCCTATTTACTAACATCGATGGAAAAATCTTCCGAAACCCACCTATTACAGTAAACATAAAAAATGTTCTAAGAAGTCATGATCAGCTCACTATTCACTGCAAATCTGGTGATGATGACTTGGGAGTCCATCATCTCCCACCTTTGAGCGGTTACGCTTTTAGTTTTCGACCAAACTTTTGGGGCTCAACACAGTTTTACTGCACCTTCCAGTGGTCTGGCTGGTCGCATTACTTTGATATATACAAGGATGATAGAGATAGAACCAAATGCAATGATACTCTATGTTTGTGGTTAGTGGTTGAACATGGTATTTGTATGTTCAACTATAAAACCAAATTGTATGATATTTGCTACACATGGCCGGCTAAATGAATATAAAAAATCGATATATCCATGAATTGGAGGGTTTTGATTATGATATTATAATAAATCGATATAAATTTGATACGGTGTATTAGTTTTAATGAATTATATTATTAAGATTTGTTAAGGTATTTCAATGCATAAAATACTTATTTATTAATCTTTTCCACTTTGATCGGAATTATTTGCCCTCATTTATCGAAATCTCCCATCATTTTTTCGAACATAAATCAAACTCAAATATGACAAGAATACAAAACCAAATTAACTTTCTTTCTTTTTTTATTAGTTATAAAATTTAAACATCTCATTAGCTTTTAATGTTACGTTACTTGTCTATATTATTTCGATGAAAATGGGTCCGATTTCAATGTGGGCGCAGTCTCGAAGAATATCATTATTTTTATTTGCTAATCTATTTACTATGGAATTATCAATTGAATTTATAGCCACCCAATCAAAATAATTCATTTTATAAGCTTGTTCAAATTGACATGATTAGTGTCACGGTCTTACATCAATCGCATAATGGAATTTGTTTATTACGACTCTCAAGTGGTCCGATGGGCGACACTCGCATAATAAACTCAGTTTAGTTTGACCCGCAAATGCTTCCACTAATGAGAAACTGTCGTATTATAGTAGTTTGACCCATACATTTTGACCGTTTGCAAATAAGGTATGAACTACCCTAAGCATAATTTAGTAGATACGATATGAATTAAGATCACAAAGTTTGGTAGTTCAGTTTCTTACTCCTAAAATGTTGAACTTAAAAAAATGAAAATTTAGAGACCTATTGGACATAGTCTTAGGTTTACGGACCAAATAGATATAAAGTTGAAAGTTTGTCGTGGACTAAACGTATAATATAGATAACTTTGAATGTCCAATACGCTTTTAATCTTTCATTATTTTAAAACTTCATCATAAAGTATGTATTCCATCTTATTGGAGGTCCTAATGATGATGAAAGAGATGTCATTCTACAAATGGGTCAACCCTTACCTTGTTTAAGATATTTGAAGGTGTTGAATATAGGACTTGGATTCTTTGCTCCGACTACTCTATGAATCCACAAGTAATAAGAGTCGAGATGGTCACTGTTGAGAGTCGAGATTCGATATGGGTCAAACCCCTTACCTTGTTTAAGATCTTTGCCCCAATAGGCTGAGAGTCAAGATTCGATGGATTTTGTGAAGATGGTCACTCTTGATCATCTGATTCTTGTCATAATGGAAGTTTCGTAATTATCCATATATTCAGGGGTCATTAGGTAGTTTGTCACTTTCAGAATATATTATTACTATTTTTCTAAAAGAAAAAATCCATAATTTCCTAACAATTCTTCATCCCTTCTTGGTCATTATTAAGACTGTTGTCCTTAATCAATCCTCTTGATTTCTTTTCTTGCATTCATTGGGTCTTACATGGATGACTTTTCTTCATTTTTTGGGGTGTTACATTGGATAAGGAAGGATAAGTAGGTAAACAAAGAAATGGTGCAAAACTATATTACCCCTAAGGATATCTAATTATGGTTCATGACCTAAAAGACCTCCAAATGCTATTAACTTATGTGGTAGACCTTATTATGTGATGTCTGAATATGTGATGATATTTGAAAGTTATTGGAACACGTTGATTAGCAAAACCAAAAATTAGAGATAAAATGACCAAAATGCCCCTAGGACTACTTATTTAAATTCAAGGTCTATATGTGCTCCAAATGACTTTGCTACTTCTTTTGAGGCCTATTCGTAAGGACAAGGAGTTATGTTCAATGGTTCAAGTTGATTAGAGCAAGCTTGGAACCTAGAGCAAGTTAGGACCAAAGAAACACCTAAAGGAAACACCTCAAGACATAAAAGTCAAGACCCTTCTAGAATCCTCTAAGGAATTCATTATGAATGTATGACCTTCTAGAACAACTCATGTTTGTTATTACGATGTATTCATATATTTACGAATACAGGTTATAACTTTTGCCTCAAGAAATTATGAACCTTAGAAACTTACAAGATTGAGAATCAAGAACAAAATAGCTCCTTTCAAAAACTATACAGAGAATACTTTATTGAATCCTAGAACAAATGCAAAATCTAAGCAATAGTTGGGTAATATAACCATTACCTCATATACTACAAACTCTGAAAATACTTTACAGGTTCTTTCCTATTATCGATGTTACTCCCTTCCCTGTTTGATGTCAACTTCTTGACAGTATGGCCTTTCCAGAATGCATCACTGCCTTGTATACAGTCCCGCCATAAGCACATATCTCGTGAAAAGTAATAGTGGCCTCAATTAGATCTTGGGAAGAAATTCTTTCCTTAGGTGGGAAATAGACATCCGAATCCATAGATTTTCTTTCCTTGTTTTGCTCCATTTCGAATAGATGTCGCCTGCAAGATAAGATGATCATAATTAGAACGATAGAAACTCCACCTACCTTAAAAGATGGAGATGATGAATCTCCTTTGCAATTGTCAAGAGGTCCACCATAGAGCCCCTCTTTGTCAATGAATCTACTAGTGTGCATGTTCTGAAAAAAAGTTTTTGAAGGGATCGGATATCTCACGTTATGCTATATTGCTATGCCGTAGTAAAATTAGTAGATTTGTACTCAAAATAGTATGATTGTTCTTCAACTAGGTATACTTTTTAGGACTAGAACTTCTATTTCACATTTGTTAAATTTTATTTTTCTCTTTCCAACGATTCTTACATATTAACTAACATTTTGTTTGTCAATAAAAACATATTAGTTTGATTTAAATAATAATAATAAAAAAAGCTCAGACAAAAAATCAATTGAGTAACTACTAAATTTATGTAATATATATAATATTACAATTATTAGAACAAAAATATATTTATCCAAATAATAATTAAAAAAAATGTTAAAAGTAATATTCTTGTCAAATCTTAAATTCCATTTTATTTTACTTTTTTTTTTCTTTTTTACTTTGAATTTATTAAATTTGGTTGAAAAAGTAATTTATGAAAAAACAATACTATGTGAATAAGTGTGACTTCTGAGTAAATTATGGGTACATGAATCACCTAAGATCACATCCTTATAAGAGCGACCGTGAGGATAAGATGACTAAGAAATGTTTAAAAGACTTGAAAGTCACTACCTATACAACCAAGGAGCACCTTCCTTTATGGTAGATCAATCATAGGACCACATGGTTAAGCATGCTTTACTCGAAGCAATTATATGTTGGGAGACCTTTTAGAAATTTTCCTAGGATGCATGTGAATGAGGACAAAGCATGTTGGAAAGACTACATTGGTCTATCGAGATAGTTTTCATGCCTAGAATCGAGTATCCGCTACAACATTAAAAAAAAAAAAAAAATAGTAGGTGAAATATGTGAGGATGAAACATATTTCCTCACATATCTCATCATGTTTTTTTGTCTTCTATCTTTTGCTTTATCATTTTCACTTTTCCCACTTTTATTATTTTATCTTTTTCCATTTTCATCACATTATTGATGAATATGGATTTCCACTTTCATCTAATTATTTGTATGTACATTAAGAATTGTATTTTGAATATGTAAATTAAACTAGAATGACAGAGCTCATGTAAATTGTTACGGCTCAAGTCATTAAGCGTAAAAATGGTATCAGAGCCAGCCTTTCAATTTTTGTGAGGGAAGAAGAGTTACTCGATCTTTAAGAACGACAGTGTAAACCAGGAGGATGATAAGAGAGATTCAGAAGAATTTGGAGTATGTGATAGCTGAGCGAATAGCCCTTGTGTTCCAGGTGGTAGACGCAGGAAGCGCAGTAAGTCCGTTGACAAGCTTGGGTGCTTAGTCATATGAAAAATTCTAAAGAAAATCTTATCTACAACCTGACACCTTTATCAGAGACAAAACAAAGATTGACAACTTGTCAGCCACATAGTGAAGGCTCACATGTGAATTATCAGTATTTGTAAATTATTAGTCTTTTTAGGAAAGCAGATCTTGCAAGGGTCCTGTCCTTTTAGATTTGATCTTATCTCTTAGCTGATGTTTTTCAAATTTACGTTCAAATCCGAAGTCTATAAAACGACTTCATCAATGTAAGGAGAGCATCGATCAGCCGATAGCTCTCTCTTGAATATCAATTGAAGAATTCAGAGAAAAATTATTCTACTCTATCTCTTATCTTATCTATCTTCTTATGAATGAATTTTTGAGAAAGCTCAGAAAATCAAACCATTTCAAATGTTCTACCAATGAAGAAGAAAGTTCAAATGAACATAGAAGGGGAGAAAATCTCACAATGTTAAATATTGTCAATCAAGAATATCAGATTGCCAGGATCGAAGATCAACTCCAAAATTGGACTATTCCAAAGGTAGATCCTAAAACTATCTACCAAATCTCAACCTTCAATTTTACTCAAAGATCATGCATCAAATTCTCAGAGAAAAACATCCCAATTCATAGCAATAGGGAATCTCTGAATCTTTTTTCAAAATCTCTTATACTCCAACACCGTGAAGAGTTTAACTATCTTCACGTCGGTCTTGTCCAAGTCGCTGTAAAACCATTGTTCAGACTTGGGTTAGATATCCCAGTCCTTATCTCCTTACGAGATAAGAGACATGAAGATTTCTCAAATTCTTTATTGGGAATGGTTCAATCCAATCTAGAGAATGGACTAGTCTATTTCAATTGTTATCCAAATTTTACTTTGTCGCTCCACGACCCGCACATATTATCAACCCTCATGCTGGACTTACAATAAAAAAAATTTAACATCAAGGCTGAAACTCATTCTTCAGTCGTCATATTCAGGGTTTATTACAAACTCGTGAATACAAATATTTCTCCAAGAGCATTAAGATCCTCGCCAAAAGGATCAACCATGCTCATAGAGGCAAATATTGGAAAGTCCTCGGTGACTGTAACAAAAACTCTTTCTTGGGATCAAATAACCAGAAATACTCTCTGGAAAATAGAAGATGCTAATCTTCCGAGGAAAAAGAAATCTCAAAACCCATTACAAATCATCGAACATGACGATGGAAGCGTTGAAATAAAATTCAGCGAAGAACCCTCGTCAGAATCAAAAGTAAAAGAATTCTTGAGTTCTAGACCAAGTACGTCGGGAGTTTCAAGATCAATGTATGACCCCTTAAAGGTAAAAGAGGTCAGTTATGATAAAAAAAGGGCATCAATCCACTATGAAGATGGCTCAAGATCTCCAACCCATACGGATATGGATACTCAATCCGTCTACGAAAGTCAGCTAAATGTCATTACGGCTGATTTCCAGATAGACAAAGAATTATTGAAGGCAGATTTTATGTCAGCTGCCAACTCTTCAAAGAGAAAAGCTTTCTTCCAAACCTACAAAGAAGCTGAGCGAAGTGAATTAAGAGCTCAATGGTATTCTCATATGGAAACCATAGAAGAAAACATATCATTCTTCGAATGGTTTGAAGAAAATATTTTACAAATATGCACTTCGACTCAAAGAAGCTGGAAGACTACCAGAAGAGGCGAAGTATATTCAAAACATCCTCCGTTGGAAGAAGTCGAATTTGACAATTATTACGGAGAAAAGGTCAAAGCTAGTCCTTTCAAAACTATCCCAGAAGGACTAGAAACGGGTAATAAGACCGTAAAGGATATCAAGAATATCCAGCATCAAAATAATTATTCAAACAAGATTTTATCCACGATCTCCACCCATCTTGAGAGTATCGAGGGAAAAATCTCGAAAAATTCTGGTACTCTGCAAGAACAAGCAGGCAGCTCTGTACCGAAAGTCGATGAGTCAATCCCAATACTCAGACCGGCAATCCTCAACTTATTTACAAAGAGGATTTCAAAAGAAGAGGCCGCAATGGCCAAAATAGAAGAAAAGTTGGATAGAATCCTAAATCCTGGGATAACACATCAGGATTCATCTGTCAATGTCGTTAATAATGACGACAAAATTAAAGAATTCGAAGACGAGATTTTAGATAAGGTAGAAGAGCCTCTCTACAATCGAATTGTAAGAATCTCCAGGAGAAGTCAAAATAATACCAGTAATCAGAAAAACTGGTATCCTCAACCGTCTTTTTCGAATATTTAATTCGAAGAAAAGACTCTACAAACTAAAGCTCATTACGATGGTCTAGCAATCTATGAATGAAATATCGATGGATTGTTCGACTATTTGATAATGAATGTTGTCAATGAAATGATGATGACCGCAAGCGCGTATAAATTACAAGGCCATAAATCCGACCATCAAATAGCTTAAGTTTTAGTGACTGGATTTACCGGGCAACTCAAGGACTGGTGGGACAAATATCTCGATGAAGCAACTCGAAAACAGATATTAAGCCACTATGTCATTAGGCCAACTACTCAAATCATCAAAGAGGAAGGTCCATTAACTAGGACCGAAGTACAACATGAAAGGGTAGAGGATGCTGTCAGCACCCTCATTTATACCCTTATAGAATTCTTTGTTGGCGACCCCTTGAAATACCAGGAAAAGATCCGCCGAAATACTCATGAACCTGAAGTGCCCCTCCTTATGAGATTCAAGGTGGTACAAAGACATGTATTTCAGCAAAGTTCTTATTAGAATAGACAGTTTGTTAGAATTCTGGAAAGAGAATTTTGTCAATGGACTACCAAAACACTTCTCAAGAAGGATCAAAGACGATCTTAAGACAAAGTATAATGGAACAATTCCATGGCAGACTTTGTCATACGGGTCAATAGCATCCTTCATCATAAAAGAAGGACTTAGACTTCGCAATGAGTCAAAGATTCAAAACAAGCTCAATTCTTCGATATCAAATAGAAAAGAGCTTGGAAGATTTTGCGATCAATATGGATGCAAGGGGATAGAGGCCCCCTCAACCTCTAGAAGGAAGAAGGTTAAGACGCATCCAAAGCCTTATAATTCGTACAGGCCAAGAGAAAAGTATCGGAACAAACCAGTACAATCTCAAAAGCCAACATATTCAAGAAGAAAGTATACTCCTACAAAAACCCATAGAGGAAAGAAAAAGCAAACTTGCTTCAAATGTCGAGAAGAAGGACACTATGCTAACAAGTGTCCGATAAGAGGAAAGATCAATGAGTTGGATATAGATCAAGAGCTGAAAAATGAGCTACTACGACTGGCTCTAACCGACTAATAACAATCAAGCGAGGGAGAAAGCCTCGAACTCCAAGAAGAATCCGATTCATATTCTAGCACAGAATATGAATCAGGACAAGAAGGAAAGAGGACGTGCGAAGGATGCATAAATGTCCTTACAAAGGACCAAGAAATTCTACTCGAAGTAGTAGAAAAAGTTCAAGATCCAGAAATTCAACAGAAAATCGCTCAACGACTCAGAGATGCCATGACAATCTCTAAGCCACCTGAAAATGGAAGAAAGAAATCGCTACAGACTTCAATCAGTTCTCCAAAGGTTTGAAAAACTGAGAGAACTCACTACTCAAGACCTACAAAGAAGATTAATAATCTCAAGCAAGAAGTACAGGCATTAATATCTTAAACCAGGTCAGAATCCTATATGCTTCGCCAAGAAGTTCTCAATCTTCAGGAACAGCTGCCCGAACGAAAGGAAACGGCGCAACCAAACTTGGACGAGGATAATTTTCAAAGTTCCTTCATTGGAGCCATCACCACTTCTCAACATAAAAAATGGTACGCTCTCGTTACCATAAAAATTTATGATTTCAAAATCACACTAATGACTCTCACAGATACTGGAGCCGATCAAAATTGCTACTGAGGGCCTTAGAGGTGCAAATAACAATAGACTAAAAAATAATTACAAATTATCTAAAGTCCATGTTTGTAATCACATAATTTGTTACGTAAATTCTTTCCTTTTAGTAAAGGACTTAGGACAAGAACTAATCCTAGGTACTCCTTTCATTACTCAATTATACCCTTCTAAAATAACTGAGAAGGGGTTAGAGTCAAAAAGCCTTAGGAAACAAGTTAAAATTTAATTAACTTCTTACGACAAGGATTAGTGAAATAAATAACCTTTAAAAGAATACAATTATTCAATCAATAAATGTATTGAATTATAAAGAAAAACAAATTTCTTTTTTGAAGAAAGAAATTTCATACAAAAGAATAGAAGAACAGATTCAAAGTAAGACCGTCCAGTCTAAAATCAAAACTTTACAAACTCAAATAGAAAGGGAGATTTGTTCAACTATCCCTAGTGCCTTTTGGAATAGGAAGCAACACATAGTTAATCTTCCTTATGTCAAAAACTTCGAGGAGAAAAATATTCCTTCGAAGGCCCGACCTATTCAAATGAATAAAGAATTACTAACATTCTGTAGAGCAGAAATCAATGATCTTTTGCAGAAGGGTCTTATTAGGCCGTCAAAGAGCCCCTGGTCATGTGCGGCTTTTTACGTCAACAACCAGGTAGAGAAGGAACGTGGAGTCCCACGACTGGTAATAAACTACATACCCTTAAATAAGGTTTTGGAATGGATTAGATTAGATATCCAATTCCAAATAAATCAGATTTAATGGAAAGAATTTCAAATTCAAAATTATTTTCAAAATTTGATATGAAATCATGATATTGGCAAATCCAGATTTCAGAAAAAGACATGTACAAAACCGCTTTCAATGTCCCTTTCGGACAATACGAATGAAACGTTAAGCCATTTGGGCTGAAAAACGCTCCATCTGAATTTTAAAGATTATGAATGATATTTTCAATTCTTTTCAAGACTTTTCAATTGTTTATGTTGACGATGTTCTGATTTTTTCTCAAAACATCGATCAACACTTCAAGCATCATCAAACATTTTTTACGACAGTCAAAAGAAGCGGTTTAGTTGTGTCTAAACCAAAAATTAAACATTTTCAAACAAAGATCCGTTTTCATGGATTTGAAATTAATATGGGTCTCATTCAATCAATTCAAAGATCCATTGAGTTTGCCTCAAACTTTTTGGACCAAATTACGGATAAAACCCAACTACAAAGATTTTTGGGATGTCTTAATTATGTGGCTGATTTCGTTAAAAATATCAGACCCATTTGCAAGCCACTTTTTGAAAGGCTCAAAAAGAATCCAAAGCCCTGGGCTCAAGAACACATAAAAACAGTCCAAAAAATCAAAATCCCTTGTCAAGTCAATTCTGTGTTTATCGCTGATAAACCTAAGGGCTAGTTTAGTAGTGGAGACCGACACATCCGATATTGGATATGGAGGAATCCTGAAACAGTCTCTTCACAAGAAAGAATCCATTGTCCGTTTCCCTTCGGGAATATGGAAATCTACTCAAAAAAATTACTCAACAGTGAAGAAAGAAATACTTTCAATAGTACTTTGTCTACAAAAATTTCAGAGCGATTTAATTAACAAAAGCTTTGTTATCAAAACAGATTTAAGGGCATCTAAATTTGTTTTAGAAAAAGATGTCGATAATCTTGTGTCTAAACAAATTTATGCTAGATGGCAAGCCATTTTATCTTGCTTCGACTTCATGTTTGAGGGATTTGTTGAATACAGAAAAAACCTTTGTGTTTTCTTGATACCCTTTTGGTGTTATTCTTTTTCAAACCTTGCTTTAGGTTTGATGTTTAAACCGATTCATTGAATTAGTTTTGATCAAGCTAATTCTGGAGTGAATTGTCTTGGTATCTAAGAGTGACCATCATAGATTCCAAGTTCGATCTAAGAGTCATTCATCTTCTAACCAGCTCTTGGTTGGAATCAATCCGTTAAGTTAGCTTTCTCTGTGA
>NW_019646497.1:88017-94430 GCF_002806865.2 Cucurbita pepo subsp. pepo
AATAAGGTACTCAGCCTTATCCTTATACTATAGATCATTTTGACTATATACTTGAACTTAATCCACTCTTATGTCTCTACATATAGTTAAAGTAATCATACTATAGTCAGAGTGTTCTTAGTTTTTTTGATTTTGATTAATGATCGTAACATTCACTTTATTCAAAAACAATCTTTACTGAATAAACATCAATAATAACTTTATTGAAAATAGAATATGTTTTTGTTTACAAACTATGAGTTTTAGGACATAAAACCCAACATGACAAGGTGTGAAATTGGCCTCTACTTCTTCCTTGAAACTTCATCTAAATATTTCGTGAACAAATTTAGTCCATTAGAGGCATATATAGAGCGGTACAAAGGAAAAACTAGAGTGGTATGGTAAGAAAAATCGTGATTTTTCTAGTAACCATNAGATACCATGTAAGAATTCCATCTTACACCATATGTCCCCAGCTATTCACCTAGTCTTACCTCTGAAATGGGAGGCTTATTGAGACAGCGAACTCGGGCCACTCTCACCCATGTAAATCTAAGGATAATTCTGAATAAATAGGAGTTCATAGTTAGCTCAGGATTAAGATCATGTTACCTAGGTAATCGAATGAAAAAAATCAGTCACAATAGTAAACGACATTATAAAGTGTGAGTGGTTTTCTTCATGGTCCGATCTTATGCAATATTCATTGCATAGGACGCCACCACTTACATGTCTCCACATGTACAATTTAGTGATCACATTGTTTATATCATATACAAAAGTGGACCGTATCCATAGTGTCCCCAGAATAAGGTACTCAGCCTTATCCCTGTACTTTAGATCATTTTGACTATATACTTGAACTTAATCCACTCTTATGTCTCTACATATAGTTAAAGTAATCATACTATAGTCAGAGTGTTCTTAGTTTTTTTGATTTTGATTAATGATCGTAACATTCACTTTATTCAAAAACAATCTTTACTGAATAAACATCAATAATAACTTTATTGAAAATAGAATATGTTTTTGTTTACAAACTATGAGTTTTAGGACATAAAACCCAACATGACAAGGTGTGAAATTGGCCTCTACTTCTTCCTTGAAACTTCATCTAAATATTTCGTGAACAAATTTAGTCCATTAGAGGCATATATAGAGCGGTACAAAGGAAAAACTAGAGTGGTATGGTAAGAAAAATCGTGATTTTTCTAGTAACCATATGTTGACCTTTCTACACTTTTTGATCAATTTGAACCCCTTTCAGAAAAGTTCTTATGAATTTCTTTATGGTTACTAAAAGTAGACTCAAAGATAAATATATTAAAGATAATTTTGAATAATTCGGATACCGAAAGCTCAAGAATGAAAGTCCCGAACATCGACAATGATGTAAGTAGCCACCTTGGACTTTTCATAAGAAATACTTGTTTTTATCGCTTGGATTTTCACATTAATCCTAAACCAAGTATGAATTAAGTATATATTAAAAAAAAACTCTGGGTACATAAATCACCTAAGATCACATCCTCATAAGAGCGACCGTGAGGATAANTAGTTTTTTTGATTTTGATTAATGATCGTAACATTCACTTTATTCAAAAACAATCTTTACTGAATAAACATCAATAATAACTTTATTGAAAATAGAATATGTTTTTGTTTACAAACTATGAGTTTTAGGACATAAAACCCAACATGACAAGGTGTGAAATTGGCCTCTACTTCTTCCTTGAAACTTCATCTAAATATTTCGTGAACAAATTTAGTCCATTAGAGGCATATATAGAGCGGTACAAAGGAAAAACTAGAGTGGTATGGTAAGAAAAATCGTGATTTTTCTAGTAACCATATGTTGACCTTTCTACACTTTTTGATCAATTTGAACCCCTTTCAGAAAAGTTCTTATGAATTTCTTTATGGTTACTAAAAGTAGACTCAAAGATAAATATATTAAAGATAATTTTGAATAATTCGGATACCGAAAGCTCAAGAATGAAAGTCCCGAACATCGACAATGATGTAAGTAGCCACCTTGGACTTTTCATAAGAAATACTTGTTTTTATCGCTTGGATTTTCACATTAATCCTAAACCAAGTATGAATTAAGTATATATTAAAAAAAAACTCTGGGTACATAAATCACCTAAGATCACATCCTCATAAGAGCGACCGTGAGGATAAGATGACTAAGAAGTGTTTAAAAGACTTGAAAGTCACTACCTATAAAACCAAGGAAAACCTTCCTTTATTATTCAATCATAGGACTACATTGTTAAGCATGCTTTACTCGGAGCAATTATATGCTGGGAGATCTTTTAGAAATTTTCCTAGGATGCATGTGAATGAGGACAAAGCATGTTGGAAAGATAAAATTGGTCTATCAAGATGGTTTTCATGCTTAGAAGCGAGGAGTAATATCACAATTCCACTCTTCTAACTCGAGTCGCGACTATTTTGAAAACATAAAATATATTTTAAGCGATTAAAACAATGTTTGACTCTATATGGCACCTGCTCCTATTTGTGCCCATCCTCGGCCAGCTTCTTCTTATCAGTTGAAAAACAAGAAAAATCTTGAATGAGAATAAAGACTTAGTAAGTAGCCTACTTATAGGCTTTTAATCGTGTCGTTAAGGTGTGCTTGGTACAAATATTCAGTAGGTAAACTACTTATAGGCTCTTAATTGTGTCCTTAACGTGCACTAGGATATCACACTCTTTCTTGTCATATTCTTGACTTAAGAACTTATGATCTTTATGTTCAATTCTAGAGTTCGAAGTTCTTGTCATGATTTTGCTCAAAGATCTTGGTTTTGGGATTTGAGTCCTTAATCTATGTTCTTGCCTAAGGGTCTTAGTTCCAAGGTTCTCCAATCTTAATAATGAGAACTTGGATCTTGGTCCATATTCTAATCCTCATCCTTAATTCTTAGTTTTTGTCTTTGTCCTTCATCTTGTTCTTGGTTCCTATTCTTATTTCTTATTCTTGTTTGTCATTTTGTTTCCTAAGACACTCCCCCTAGGAATTGTAGTACAAGACATGAACCTGATAACCTGTGTCCAAGAATTCATGTGTTCCAAGCAACACAATCTTAACCTATGTCCAATGCTTCATGCGTTTCAAGTGACGTAGTTTTAACCTGTATTCTAGATTTCATTCATTCCTTGCAATTCAATCTGAAACCAATGCCATAGGCTTATTACATTCCATGCGGTGTAGTCTAAAACCTACATCTAAGGATTCATATGTTCCAAGTGACGTTGCCTGGAATCCTGTGTGAAGGGAATAAACACTTCATCCACATAGCAGTAGCATTGGGAACCATTTTCATTTTTATTAAGAATTAAAACAAGGTAATAAATAGAAGAGCAAGAATTCTACCTTTGTAGAAACCCTAGCTTGCAAAACTTCTTGAAGTATTCCAACCATGCAAAAGTTCTCCACCCTACCTAGGTTTCATAAATAAAAAACAAAAAACAAAGCAGTAGTATTCTACCAAGTATCTTGTATTCTCTTTTCGTTTGGTGTTAATAAAGAGTGTGAGTTTTTCTCACGAGTTATGTTCAACAATCTTGTATCAAAGTGAGGTCGGTGTAGGTTGTCTGATCTCTTGGAATTTTTAATATGCTTTGTAGTTGAAGCTTTGTCTGATCTTCCATATCAGAAATGATTTCTTGAGANGTTGTGTTGCGAGTAGTCTGCGACTCTGTAAGTATTGTATCGAAAAAGCTTGTTTTGTATTACTAAGGTATAGCAAACACGATGGGTATCCCCAAATGCATGAGCACACGTTAATTCATGAGGTCCCAATATTTTTCCAATTGAAACATTATTAAATATAATCCCACTATCATTTTATTCGTATCATACCATTTCTCATATCATTTATCATATCGTTCATGCTTATACCAAGGTTATATTTCATATTATTTCTCATTTTTCATGTCATCATATCATGTTATACATGCAATTTACAAGACATAACGTAACATTTTCAAGCTTTCAATATAACGTTTCGTAACGTGCAATTCATAGAGTAAATACCTTACCAGTCACATAATGCAATCCGAGCATAAAATATCACATCACATTATATCTTATATCAATTCATCCAAGACAACATAACGTTCACGTTGTATAACATTTACGTATTAAATCATAACGGTCTCAACATACAAATTATGACACATGGGAAACCAAAGGCATGTGCCACCATACAACGTACAATTTCACGACGGTAGGGCCACTTACTTGGTTGACCTAAGCCGAAGCTACTATGACTCCTTGATGCTAGAGCTATTTAACACTTCTCTCTGAAATTTAATTCTGCCTAATGTGTCCAACAATCATAAATTAGTACTATGAGAGTTGACTCACCTAATTTGGCATGAAATAATTTTAAACATACTCTTAATGATTTAAACTATGCCTAATTACGCATAAATAATTTAAGTTTGATTCATAAATTTAACTTAAGCGTAAATATGCATAAAAACTTGATACTAATAATTTAAACTAAGTCTAATTATGCATAAAAACTTACTCTTAGTAATTTAAACTAAGCTCAATTATACATAGAAACTAACTCCAAATAATTTAAACAAAGCATTATGGAGAGAAACTTACTCCTAATAATTTAAACAAAGCCTAATTATGCATACAAACTGACTCCTAATAATTTAAACAAAGCTAAGTTATGCATAAAAACTTTAAAATCGATTCAAAAAATTTAACAAGCCAGAAGGTAGTTATACTAACTTAAACTTGGAGGAAAGGGTATGAGAGAATCAAACCCATGCCGGATCAGCCAAAATTTTGGCATTGAGCCATCAAAAAGTGTAATCTCTAACTGATTCGAACCGTTCATTTAGGATGATAAAATGAAGTGGGGGACCTCCCTTTTATAGTAGAGGCCAACCCGCCACTTCTCAGCTTTAGNTTTTTTTTTTTTTTTTTTTTTTTTTTTTTTTTTGTTTATACATGCTCTAGACAAAAAAAATTAAGTGTCTTGATATTATAATTACTTCGGAATTTTTCGTTGATCTCTTCCCTATGTTTTCACATAATTTCTTCCATTTCGTAGTCTCCTGAATATCTCTTTCATTTCATAATCTTTAATGTTATTTTTTAGGAAAAAATGTTGAGTTGGTTTGTTTCATATTAAAAAAGTTGAATTGACCATCATTTTTTTAAAAGAAAATTGACCTGACTTCTTTGCAGCCATTTTATGATCTTTTAACTTTCCAATTTTCAATTATTGTACATATTTTCTTTTCGTCATTGTGACCGCCCAAACTCACCGATGGTGGGCTTAGACTATTGAAAATGGTAGAGGAAAATGAGAAACAAAGCATACATTATAAGACTTGTAAACCACCATGTTAACGGATCATACATTATAAGATTTGTAAACCACCATGTTAATTTCCTTCTCATTCTAAGTAAACTAGCTTCTTCAAGCCTAATATGTTCACGGTCTTTATGACCTTTGTTTCTTCTTTACTCAGGCGACTTTCTCTCTCCTCTGTAATGTCATTCCGACATTCGTTTCTCGTTATGTTCTTTTGGTTATTCAACGTTTCTCCTTTCTCTTCACCTCCAACATCATATTTTGAGATGAAAATACCTCCAACATCATATCTTGTGGAGTGATTCGAATCTCAAGCAAGTGTTCTTGCCTTGAGATATTTGATCAACAAGAATCATTCAAGCAAGACATGATCGATCTTGCTTGTGGAGTGATTCCAATCTCAATCAAGTGTTCTTGCCTTGAGATATTCGATCAACAAGGTAACCGAATCTTATTCCCCTTGTATTGATTCCTTATCTTATCATTTGGTATCAGAGCTTCAGGCTCAAGATCGGATATATGTTTCCTTTGCGTTTCTTTTCAATTTGTTTTTTATCCTTTTAGTTTTTAATCGATCCAAAATAAAAAAAAAAATCCAATCTAAGCTCTACTAAAAAATTTGAGAGGTGAGAATGAGAGCTTCATTTGTGTAAATGAGTGCAAATAGAGTGGCCTAAAATTCCTTGAGCATATACTCTTGAGAGAGTGTTGTGAGGTCCGTCGTATTTCCATAACTTATTTTTTGCAGCAAAGTTACACAAATAGATTCGAGGACGAATCCTCTTGAAGAAGTGGAGAATGATATGAACCAAGAGACATCAATCATACAATATACTTCAATGAAGATGTGAAGAAAAGGTTGTCAAAATTATCAAAAGATGTTTCAATTCATGCTACATTGAAGAAGAATGAAGTTTGATTGTTGTAAATTTTGGGTGGGTTACAATTTAGAGTAATTTAGAGTTATTGTATTTTAAGACTTGTTATTTAATTTCGGTTACATTTACATAATGGCTAATTATGGTCATAAAGTAGGAATGTTACAACTCTTGGAATACCTTTAGTAGTTTCATTTTT
>NW_019646497.1:96172-102561 GCF_002806865.2 Cucurbita pepo subsp. pepo
TAGAATTGAACATAAAGATCATAAGTTCTTAAATCAAGAATATGACAAGAAAGATTTTGATATCCTAGTGTACGTTAAGGACACGATTAAGAGCCTATAAGTAGGCTACCTACTAAATATTTGTACCAAGCACACCTTAACGACACGCAGAGTCTATAAGTAGGCTACTTACTAAGTCTTTGTTCTCATTCAAGATTTTTCTTGTTTTTCAACTGATAAGAAGAAGCTAGTCGAGGATGGGCATAAATAGGAGTAGGTACCATACAGAGTCAAACATTGTTTTAATCGCTTAAAATATATTTTATGTTTTCAAGATAGTCGCGACTCGAGTTAGAAGAATGAAATTGTGATATTACAACTCGCTTCTAAGTAGGAAAACTATCTTGATAGACCAATGTAGTGTTTCCAACATGCTTTGTCCTCATTCACATACATCCTAAGAAAATTTCTAAAAGGTCTCCCAACATATAATTGCTCCGAGTAAAGCATGTTTAACCATGTAGTCCTATGATTGAGCTACCATAAAGGAAGGTGCTCCTTGGTTGTATAGGTAGTGACTTTTAAGTCTTTTAAACATTTCTTAGTCATCTTATCCTCACGTTCGCTCTTATAAGGATGTGATCTTAGGTGATTCAGGTACCCATAATTTACTCCGAAGTCACACTTATTCACATAGTAATGTTTTTTCATAAATTACTTTTTCAACCAAATTTAATAAATTCAAAGTAAAAAAGAAAAAAAAAAGTAAAATAAATTGGAATTTGAGATAAATCGACAAGAATATTACTTTAACATTTTTTTTATTGTTATTTATGGATAAATATATTTTTGTTCTAATAATTGTAATATTACTTAAATTTACTCGATTGATCTTTTGTCTGAGCTTTTTTTAAATATTATTATTTTAATCAAACCAATAAGTTTTTCTTGACAAACAAAATATTAGTTAATAGGTAAGGAAGGTTAGAAAGAGAAAAATAAAATTTAACAAATGTGAAATAGAAGTTTTAGCGGTAAAAAGTATACCTAGTTGAAGAACAAACATTCTATGTGAGTACAAAATCTACTAATTTTACTACGGCATAGCAACATAGCATAACGTGAGACATCCGATCCCTTCAATAACTTTTTTTCAGAACATGCCCTCTAGTAGATTCATTGACAAAGAGGGGCTCTGTGGTGGACCTCTTGACAACTGCAATGGACATCTTCGTCTCCATCTTTTAAGGTAGGTGGAGTTTCTATCGGTCTAATTATGATCATCTTATATTGCATGAGACATCCATTCGAAATGGTGCAAAACAAGAAAATAAAATCTATGGATTTGGATGTCTATTTCCCACCTAAGGAAAGTTTTTCTTCCCAAGATCTAATTGAGACCACTATTACTTTTCACGAGATGTGCTTATGGAGAGACGGTATACAAGGCAGTGATGCATTCTAGACAAGCTATTACTGTCAAGAAGTTAACATCAAACAGGAAAGGGAGTAACAACCATAATAGGAAAGAACCTGTACAGTATTTTCAGAGTTTGTAGTATATGAGGTAATGGTTATGTTACCCAACTATTGCTTAGATTTTGCATTTGTTCTAGGATTCAAAAGTAGGCTTGTTTTGATACTTAACGTATTCCAATAGTTATGAAACTTTACCACATCCTCGAACATCACAGAATAAGGTGTACCATAGAATTTTATAGCATTTGGAGGTCCTCTAGATCATGAACCGTTGGTAGTATGCTCAACATTTCTTGGTTTACCTACTTATCCTTATCCAATGACCACCAAATTTCATGTATAACCTCAACATGCTTTAATATGCTCAACATTAAAATTTCTTAGGCAACGAAGTTCATCTAGTTGGTTATATTTTAATGTTACTTAAATCCCGAGCAATTTGATCGGTTCAGGACTTTAACTCATGGGTCTTTGAGTTTTTTTTTTAATATATAATTAATTCATACTTGGTTTAGAATTCATGTGAAAATCCAAGCGATAAAAACAAGTATTTCTTAAGAAAAGTACAAGGTGGCTACTTACCTCATTGTCGATGTGCGGGACTTTCATTCTTGAGCTTTCGGTATCTTAATTATTCAAAATTATCTTTAATATACTCATCTTTGAGTCTAGTTTTGGAACCATAAAGAAATTTATAAGAACTTGTCTGAAAGGGGTTCAAATCGATCAAAAAGTATAGAAAGGTCAACATATGGTTACTAGAAAAATCATGATTTTTCTTACCATAGCATTCTGGTTTTTCCTTTGAACTGCTCTATATACGCCTCTAATGGACTAAATTTTTTCACGAAATGTTTAGATGAAGTTTCAAGGAAGAAGTAGAGGCCAATTTCACACCTTGTCGTGTTGGGTTTTATGTCCTAAAACTCATAGTTTGTAAACAAAAACATATTTTGTTTTCAATAAAGTTATTATTGATGTTTATTCAGTAAAGATTGTTATTGAATAAAGTGAATGTTACGATCATTAATCTAAATCCAATAAACTAAGAACACTCTGGCTATAGTATGAGTACTTGAACTATATGTAGAGACATAAGAGTGGATCAAGTTCAAGTATATAGTCAAAATGATCTATAGTATAAGGATAAGGCTGAGTACCTTATTCTGGGGACACTATGGATGCGGCCCACTTTTGTATATGATATAAACAATGCGATCACTAAATTGTGCATGTGGAGACATGTGAGTGGGGGCGTCCTATGCAATGAGTATTGCATAAGATCGGACCATGAAGAAAACCACTCTCACTTTATAAAGTCGTTTACTGTTGAGACTGATTTTCTTTTCATTCGATAACCTAGGTAACTCGGTTTTAATCCTGAGCTAACCATGAACTCCTGTTTATTCGGAATTATCCTTAGATTTGCATGGGTGAGAGTGGCTCTAGTTCGCCGACTCAACAGGCCTCCCATTTCAGGGGTAAGACTGGGTGAATGGCTGGGGACGTGGGGTGCAAGACGGAATTCACTCCTACCCACTTTTAGGGATAGAAGAAAGGTAGTTCCCTTAAGCACTGACTCCAGGTCTTGAACAAGGGGCCCCACCCTCTCATTGGCCTGAGAGGGATTCGGTTTACTGGTTGGACCACAAACCAATTGTTTATTAGAGGATCAGTGGAACTTAAGGAATAAGAAGTAACTTTAGGGGTAAAATGGTAAATTGATCCAGCTCTAGCTACGAACAACATGTGAAGGATCGACTTACTAATCATGGTTATATCAAATGGACAAAAATATATATATAGTGAGGGGAGTGCAACTACTAGGCTATAGTGGAGTGTCCTAGTAGTTAATGAATGTTGGTTAACAAGGTTAATGAGTTTAGCTGGTTAATCTCGGATCGTTGGAGCCCATGATCTATAGGTCCATTTGGTCCCCCTGCTAGCTCATATCGGACTAAACCTTAGAACATTGTGACGAGTGAGTTCGAAGTGTTTAAATTCAAATTAAGGAATATGCACTACATATATATTGATATATTTAACCGCATTTTGTTTTAATTATGAATCAAACAAAAAGAGAGAATTGAAGATATTTAAATAAGATTTAAATATTTTAATTATGAATATGGATTCATAATCAATAGGTGTCCGAATTGATTGGGTTTGGCATTTGATTTAATGTTAAATATTAATTAAATTGTTTAATTAATCATTTAATATTATTTTGATTTGAAATTAATTATTTAAATTAATTGTTGAATTAAAATAAAGAAAGTCAAAATGTTGACTTCACTTAATAGAAAAATCCATGTTTGAGTTAGTGGAATATTGAGTGTCAATATATGATTTAACCAAAATTGCATGTTTGCCACGTAATCACACAAATTTGAGTGGAATTTTGAGTGTCAAAATTTGGTAATCTCAAATTTGCATGAATATGCAAATATGACGCTATAAATAGAGTGATCAAGATACATGTGCATGACTCGATAAATAGAGTGATAAGGTACATGGAAATTCTGCTGGAAAAACTTTGAGAAAATCTCTCAAAACTCTCTCTTTACGTATACTAAATTCCTATCAAGTTTAGTCACTCACCAGATTCCACAATCCTGTTCTAAGGATGGAGAATAGTAGGGAAGACACTAGTGGTGGTTCGAAACCGGTTCGTGAGGAAAAAAGAATTTAAACTACAAAAGGTTAGTATTCAAACTCATTGAGTTTCAATGCTTTTGAACATACTAGCTAATTTACTAATTAATGTACTTAGAGTGCCTAAGATCCAAATTGCTTCCGCACGTGTTATAGTAACACCATCATGTCGTGGTATGTAGCTTGACTTAAAACCTTCCAAAGTTCGCCGAAAAACATGCTTCTCGCCTTTATTTAGGGCAGCCGATTCTAGAGCTTTTCACTATCCGATTCCTTCACGAAACTTGTTGAAAATCCCATATGAAATGTGTAGGAGTTGGTAGGACGAAAAATGATTAACCACAACACTCGAATTTAGAAGAAATTTGAGGAAGAATAACCCATAATTTAAAAGCTTCAAACTCCAAGTTTAGGAATCCTCATCACTTGATTCTTGGCTTAAAACATTACCAAGAAATTCATATTTATAGATCAAGCTTGTACTACCATTGATTGTTCCAGAGTTGTTGTGAATTTTCTCATTTTTTATTTTAAACATTTCTAAAATTTGTGTCAGAAATATCTTCTCCGATGAGGGAGCTACCGACATTGGTTTTAACCTTTAACCGTTGGATCTATACAACCTTGAGTCTTGTTCTCCAAATTGCTACTCAATCAAATAGTTGGATGTGAAGAAACGATTGATTTTCTTCTGCTGGACGGTTCTGGAAGCAACTCTGGTTGCAACTAGCGTAGTCTGAGTTAAGAACATGTTTTACCATGGGACATCGTAGGATTTTTTTCTTGAGTTTCTTGGTTTTAGGAACTTTTTCCCTTATCCTTGAGTGGTACCTAGCATTCTTCTTGCTTTGATAGTTGTAAAGCTTGTACGGTATTGTTCTTGGTTCTCAATCTTGTAAGTTTCTAAGGTTCATAATTCCTTGAGGTATAAGTTGTAACATCCATTCGTAAACATATGAATCCATCGTAATAACAAGCCTGAATTGTTTTAGAAGGTCATAAATTCATAATGAATTGCTTAGAGGGTTCTAGAAGGGTCTTGAGTCTTTAAGTTTCTCCTTTAGGCATTTCTTTGATCCTAACTCGCTTTAGGTTTCAAGCTTGCTATAATCAACTTGAACTCTTGAACATACCTTCTTGTCCTTAGGAATACAAATTATAAGAAGTAGCAAGCCATTTAGAGCATGTATAGACCTGGACTTTTATTAAGTACTCCAAAGGGCATTTTAGTCATTTTACCCCTAATTCTTGGTTTTGCTACTTAAGGTATTCCAATGGCTTTCAAACTTCATCACATTATCTGGACATCACAGAATAAGGTCTACCACATAATTTAATTGTATTTAGAGGTTCTCTAGGTCATGAACCGGGTGGTGTTAATATAACACATGCAGAAGCAATTTGGATCTTAGGCACTTTGAGAACATCAATTATAGTAAATAACTAGCATGTTCATAAGTATTAAAACTTAATGAGTTTGAATACTAACCTTTCGTAGTTCAAATTCTTTTTTCCTCACGAACTGGTTTTGAACCACCACTAGTGTTTTCTCCACTATCCTCCGGCCTTAGAACGAGATTGTGGAATCCGGTGAGTGACTAAACTTGGGAGGGATTTTGTATATATGAAGAGAGTGTTTGTGAGAGGTTTTTTCTCCAAGAAGAAGACTTTTCATGTACCATGATCACTCTATTTAAAGAGTCATATTTGCATGTTCATGCAAATTTGAGATCACCAAATTTTGACACTCAAAATTCCACTCAAATGTTTGGGATTATGTGGCAAGCATGCATGTTTGAGTTAACAAAATTTTGACACTCAAAATTCCACTAAAATTTGTGGGGTTTATTTGGCAAGCATGCAAGTTTTGTTAAACCAAATTTTGACACTTCAAAATTCCACTAACATGGATTTTTCGATTAAATGAAGTCAACATTTTGACTTTCTTCATTTTTTATTCAACAATTAATTTGAATAATCAATTTCAAATTAAAGTAATATTAAATGATAAACTATTTAATTAATATTTAATATCAATTCAAATGACAATCCCAATCAATTCCGACACATAATTGATTAAGATATTTAAATTTTATTTAAATATCTCATATTCTCTCTTTTTGTTTAATTTGTAAATAAAACAAAAATGCGGTTAAATATATCGTATATATGTAGCGCATATTCCCTAATTTGAATTCGAACACTTCGAACTCACTCGTCACACTGTTCTATGGTTTAGTCCGATATGAGCTAGCAGAGGGACCTAATGGACCTAT
>NW_019646498.1:0-18064 GCF_002806865.2 Cucurbita pepo subsp. pepo
TTGGTGTAGCAAGAGACAACCAACAGTATCATTGTCAACTATAGAAGCAAAGTGTACAGCAGCGACTGGAGCAGTTCAGCAAAGTACATGGCTGAAACTCTTGATAGAAGATTTGCACCAAAAAATTGAGTATCCAATATCACTTCATTGCGACAACCAATCTGCGATTCGCCTAGCAGAAAATTGCTAGATCAAAGCATGTGGAGGTGCAGTACCATTTCATTAGAGAGAAGGTCCTAAAGGAAGAAATCGAGATGTAGCAGATCAAGACAGATGACCAAGTGGTAGACTTGTTTACAAAAGAGCCGAATGCGGGCAAACATGAGAGTTTTCTCTGTCAGCTTAACATGGTACTGCGATTGAGGACTAGTGTTGAGGGGGAGTGTTAAAATATCATCATGGCCCAATAGAGTCTAGCCCCATAATTGTACGAGCCCATTGTATATTTATTTTAGTAGAGATTTTAGGAAAGATACTAGATATTTTAGGAAAAAGATTTACATTTGTTAGGTCAAGATTGTGTAGGGTATAGTACAAATACCCCTCGACCCTACCTAGATTTTCATCCCAAGAAATCCCAAGCATTATAAAGTATTAGTATTCTACAAAGTGTCTTGTATTCTCTTCTCGATTGGTCTTAATAAAGAGTGCGAGTGTTTCCCACAGAGAGTTGTGTTCAACATGCGGTACGCTTTCAATTCATCCCAGAGTGCTTTGATCTTGGTGAAATATGCTGAGAGTGCCATGGTTCCCTGTGACATCATTGCCATCGCTTTTGTATCTGAAAAATTGCTAGAGCATTTTATTGTGAGAATTGATGGTGAAGATCAACCCACACTTGATGAGCTGTCTTGGCGTGAATAATTCCATCAGCGATATCTACTTCAAATGAATGAGTTAACCAAGATATTATCATATTGTTGCACTGATTCTAGAGTTCAAATTTGGTTGAATTTGCATCTTGAGACGGTTCTTCAATAGTGCCATCAATGAATCCAATTTTCTTTTTGGCAATAAGAGCACGCATAACTGATTTACACTAGGATTGGTAATTTGTTCCATTTAATTTGATTGGAACAAGTGAATATCCTGGCTGATCAAAGTGATGATTATAATAAGGATGTGTTATTTCAACATCCGAAATTTTAAAGCTGGATTTGAACTGATTCTGCCATAAAGAAAATAATGATATTTAAGAACACCAAGATCGGTGCTTTGATACAATGTTAAGAATGAGAAACTGAATTGGGATCGAAAGTGCAATCATCATTAATATTTACAAAGTTTAAATAGGATACAAGCTACCGACTAATACCTAAAAATAAGAAAAAAAAATATAAACCAACTAAATCTTGAGACTAAAATAAAATATACTACTAATCAAATCATAAAGAAAATAATATTAACTGATTATGAATATCTAAGACATATTCCATAACAAATTATTATAATATATTCTCCCAATATTATATCTTAATAAGTTCTTATCATGATATTTCCTGACGATTTTGGTCCTTCGATTCTAAAACCTAGGTTATCTTTTAAGGGCTTTAGTACTATGGTTCTTGATCCATATTCTAGTCCATGATCTTTCTCTTGTCCCTGGCACTTTCTAAGTTCTTGTTCGATTATTGGTTCTTTCTCCAACACACTGCCCCCAAGATTTATGGTATCAAACATGAACCTAACATCCCGTGTCCAAGGCTTCATGCGTTCCAAGCGACACAGTCTTAACCCCACACCTCGGAATCCATCTTTAGACAAGACTTGTACAAGGATTGAGAGGTTAGCGAGGCCGACGCTCTGTCAAGACCCAAGAACATTTCACGAGGTAAGGTTTCTGAACGACATTTCTCAGATCTGAGTTTTCTCTAAATGAATCAATCCTAAAATGCTAAAATATTCAACTAGGAACAACTCACGCACGGTCTATGAAGAAGTTTGGTCGAGACCACAACCCGAAGGCAGAGATCCGAGAATAGTTTGAGAACGGTGAGCAAACTTCCAACGTTCTTAACTCGTCCGGTAGTCAAGCAAAAATTACAAAAAAAAATACTAGGCCGTAGCCTGTAACACGATCTAGAATTTTGCCAAAGAAATCATATCGGTCTGGTCTATAGATCGAAAGATATGAAAATCGGAAAGGGGATTGTATTACAGATTTTGGAAGACAGAGAAGAAAGAAGAAAAAAACAAAAAAAAAAGGACGGCCGGCGAGCGTCAGAGAGCAGCGACAGGCGCCGGACACGCATCGACTGTCGGCTGGAGCAACGCAGCTTCAGCGAGGCGACGACACGTGTCGCCTGTAAAGCCTGGCCAAACCGCAAATGCGAGCATAGCCAAGCCGAACCGAACGGCCAACCCACGACTACGTAGAGGCTGGCGTACGTGCGGCTTGCGACTAGCACTTTTCCACGCACGTGACCTCGCACTTCCAGCGCACTGTTGATGTGTGTGCACGCGTGGACCGGCCGTTTTGGCCCGGTTGCTCTCTGTTAGCCCGATTTTTGTCCCGGTTCCAGTTCTAATACTGTTTTTACGTGAATAGGGACCTAATTTAAAGAAATTAGTATTTTTGGACACCTCACAAGCAAAGAAACGCTAGCAAAAAAGGGAACGCATCAACCAGGTAAGTCACCACCCGGTATTTAGGAAGAAATACTTGTAGGATTGGCTTTGATTGCATGCATGTTAGTAGTTTTGCTTCAGATTAGCTCTCCATGTAAATTATTGGTCAGATTAAGTGTTATGATTGTATTGGGTGAATTACGTGAGTGTTGCTGTATTCTTTAAGCTTCCGCTGTATGTATGCATGCATTTAATTTATGTTTGAATTGTGTATTCCGTGTTCCGGGTGCTTGATGGACGAATTCGCCCCATTGAGTGTGAATTTCGTGCTCTGGGTGCTTGATGGAGGTCATCGCCCCGTTGAGCCGGTATGCCTAGTTTGCATGAACTATATAGCATGGTGTTAGAAGACGATTGCATGCACACTTTGTTAATTGCTAGGGCCCATTTCTATGATAAGCTTAGGGAATTACTGTTAGGAGCGATATGTTTCTCTAGCCAAACTTAATTTTCCCCTAGAAACTTAGCGATTTACCACGGCAAGAAGGTACCTCGGAGTGTTCATAGATTGCTAGCATGAGAACGGTATCTATAGCTTCGTGGGAGGACCAAGGGTCCCTGATCAGTCCTTACTCCTCTTAGCCATTTCGCATGGAAAATGTGTCCCCACATCGTACAACCCATTAGCTACATGGGAACGGGTTGGGTAGCACCTCATAGAGAGATACCAACCATATTAGCTTGGCGTAAGGAACCTCTAGGCGTTTAATGAAAGGACGATGAACCGGTGAAACCCAAGGGGCAAGCCCAAGGGACTAAGATTACCAGATGTCCTAGAACCAAATGAGGTGTGGGAATCTGTTAAATTAAGATGCGAAGAGAGCCTACAAGTAGGTGACTTACTGAGTATAATTTTTATACTCATCATTGCTATGTTTTCTTTTTGTTTTTTTCAAGAGCGCGAGGCGTCGGTCAAGGTCGGGCGTGATGGAGACGGGGATTGTCACAAAGGAACGGGTTGTCCCGGGGCGTCAGTCCAGTCTTTATTTTGTATTTGCATTCTTTCGAAATTTATTTTCAAACTGTCATGTGTTCAGTTTGTTTGTCGTTGGAAAACTTTTTTGGAATTTAAAATTTTTCTCTATTTCATATTTAAAGCATTTTGTGCATTTGTGTCTTGTCGTTAGCCACGATCGGTAGTAAAATACTGAGTCGTGACAAATTTGGTATCAAAGCAACCAGGTTATAGGTCCTGTAGACATTTAGGATAGAGAGTCGTGTCCTCTGTGACTTCGCTCGTCAAACACATGCCGCTCATGACCAGACGTTCTCACGCGACGAAAACATAGAGACAAAGGTTAATCTAGTATTTATAGAGTATACCCTGACCGACTATGGCATTATAATCGTACATTACCTAGGAGATGTGTTAAGAATGAGTTGTAACCATAGTTCTTTTTTCTATTGTGGTTGATAATGGCACAAAAGAGACGAGAACCATATGTTGGGCCCGGACCCAGAAGGGGAAGACGAGAGGAAGTTGAGGACACCTCAGTTCCAACACCTGAAGAGGAACAACCTGAATTTCAGGAGGAGGTTGGGGATATGCCCCAAACGAGCGAGGGGATAGTACCACAGCCATCAAGAACAAAAAGACGTTTAAGGAAGGCCAAGGCCCGAAGGCTGCTTGATACGCCCCCTACTGCTCCCTTCTCCGAGGAGGTCCCATCGGGTCCAACCCCGTGTACAGCAGTCCCGTTAAACCAGCCATTAGCCATGCCCACAGCTGAGATGTTTCAGACGTTCATGATGACATCGATAGAAAACCAGGCTCTGACGAACCAGATGATACAAACCATGATGTCTAATCAGTCAACAGGGCAAGGGGGCAAGGATTCATGGACTATGACTGTGGAGTCTCGCTACTTAAGAGATTTCCATAGACATAAACCACCTTCCTTTGACGGAGGCAAGGTGGATCCCATTGCCGCCGAGAACTGCCTAGAGGCCATAGAAACGGCCTTCCATTTTATGAACTACCTGCCAAAGTATGAAGTCCATTGTGGGACGTATATGCTGAAAGGAGAGGCGCACTTCTAGTGGAAGGGTGCTCAGAAGACCATTATACCACAAGGAGAGTTTATTACATGGTGTCAGTTTAAAGATGCATACCTTCAAAAATACTACCAAATCACTACCAGAGTGAAAATGCAGGTAGCATTCCTCGCACTGAAACAGGGAGACAGATCAGTGGAGGAATATGACTTGGAGTTCAATAGATTGGTGAGGTTTTCTCCAGCCTATGTTAGTTCTGGGAGTTGAAGGGCGAACAATTTATCGCTAGCCTGAGGGAAGAACTAAGGGGGAATGTGGCATTCAAGTCATCCTTCGTCTATACGAAAGCCCTTCAAGTGGCGACCCTGCTCGACTCGCCCCGCACCGAAAAGCTGTAGATGGGAATAGCTCAACCATCCCACACTGCAGCCCAAGGAAGGGTGACAGACCCTAGCCACCCCAGAATTGGTAGACCGCCTCGTGGCCACACTATTAAACGAAGAAGGGCCCCGGTATGGAACATGACCCTTTGTCCTAACTGTCGGCATCCTCACACGGGGGAATGCAGAGTAGGAACAGACACTTTGCAGTAGATTGCCCTCAGAGGAATGATCAGCGTGTCAACTAGTCTGCAGTACAGCATCAGAGGGGCCAAGCTGCTCAACATCAGCAGGGGCGAGCTGTTAGCCCTTGTAACAATAGCCAGGCAAGCTGACCAGCCTGACGTAGTTGTCACAGGTACGCTACCCATATTTGGCCATCTTGATTTAGTATTGTTTGATTCGGGTTCGACACATTCATTCATATTTGAAGAGTTTGTAGAGCTAGCACACTTAGAGAAAGAACTTTTAGAGATTACCCTGTCAGTGTCTACCCTTGCTCACAAGCTATTGCTAGCTACGCATAGGGTTAAGGGAGGTGGTATAACAATATCAGGGCGTGTCGTCAAAGCTACACTGATAGTGTTACGCATGCAAGACTTCGATGTCATCTTGGGTATGGATTGGCTAGGCGAGAATCGCGTTTTGATAGATTGCGAGACTCGAATAGTGACTCTCAGGTTCCCGTCAGGGGACAACTTTACCTACAAGGGAGCCACCTCCAAGGGTGCCCCAAGCGTCATAACATTGCTAAGAGCTAAGAAGCTGTTTCGTAGTGGCGCGAGTGCATTTCTAGCCAACGTGACCTTAGACAATAGTAACAAACAAATAACCTCATCGGTACACATCATCAAGGAGTTCGTAGATGTCTTTTCGGAGGATCTGCCAGGTTTGCCCCCAGCTAGGGAAGTCGATTTTGAGATTGATTTAGAATTAGGAACTGTGCCGATCTCCAAGGCACCTTACAGGATGACACCTGCAAAACTTAGGGAATTGAAGGAACAGTTACAAGAGCTGTTGGATAAGGGTTTCATCCGACCCAGTGTATCACCCAAGGGAGCCCCTGTTCTGTTTGTCAAGAAGGACGGGTCCATGCGGTTATGTATTGATTACCGAGAATTAAACAAGGTCACTATAAAGAATAAGTACCCTCTCCCGAGAATTGACGACCTGTTTGATCAGCTACAGGGAGCAACAGTCTTCTCCAAAATTGACCTAAGGTCGGGGTATCATCAGTTGAGGGTCAGAGAAGGGGATATACCCAAGACAGCCTTCAGAAGTCGTTATGGACATTACGAGTTTCTCGTTATGTCCTTTGGCCTTACCAATGCACCAGCAGTTTTCATGAAACTAATGAACAGGGTATTTAAGGAATTCTTAGACACCTTTGTCATAGTGTTCATCGACGACATTCTGGTATACTCTAAGTCAGAGGCAGATCATGAAATACACCTAAGAAAAGTCTTGACAATACTGAGAGCCAAGTAGTTGTATGCCAAGTTCTTTAAGTGCGAGTTTTGGTTGTCTGAAGTTGCATTTCTGGGTCACGTGGTGTCAAGCAAGGGGATTACAGTGGACCCAGCTAAGATAAAAGCAGTGATGAGGTGGCCATAGCCGACCACAGTCACAGAGGTGAGGAGTTTTATAGGACTAGCTAGATATTACAGAAGATTTGTCCAAGATTTATCCAAAATTTCCTCAGCGCTAACTCACCGAACCAAGAAGGACAAGCCCTTTGCTTGGACTCCAGCCTGCGAACAGAGTTTCCAGGAACTCAAGAAGAGGTTGGTAACTGCACCAGTTCTTACAGTTCCAGACGGGTCATGTAATCTCGTGGTGTACAGTGATGCATCAGGGAAAGGCTTGGGGTGTGTGCTCATGCAGAAGGGTAAGGTGATAGCGTATGCTTCTCGACAACTGAAGGAATATGAACGAAACTACCCAACGCATGACCTCGAGTTAGTGCGGTAGTGTTTGCTCTAAAAACGTGGCGACATTACCTGTATGGGGAAAAACTACAAGTCTTCACCGATCATAAGAGCCTCAAGTACTTATTCACGCAGAAGAAGCTCAATATGAGACAAAGACGATGGTTGGAACTGGTAAAAGATTATGATATAGAGATCCTGTACCATCCAGGCGAAGCCAATGTGGTAGCTGATGCATTGAGCAGGAAGGCCGTGCATACTTCTGCAATGATCACCACACAAGAAAGACTACAAAATGAGATGAAGAGGGCTGGGGTAGACGTGGTGGTTAAAGGTGGTAATGTTCAGATGGCACAGTTAACCATACAGTCCACCCTACGAAAGAAAATTATCGACGCTCAGAGGTCTGATGAACACCTTAGTAAAGTGTGGAGTCAGACTAAGACAGGGAGGCCAGCAGGGTATTCTATCGCCACAGATAGGGGTCTGCTATGGCAAAACTGCCTGTGCGTTCCCCGAGACGAGGAAATCTTAAAAGATATTATGACCGAAGCCCATGATACATCTTATGTGTTCCACCCTAGAAGTACGAAGATGTATTAGGATCTGAAAAGAAATTATTGGTGATCCAGAATGAAGAGAGATATAGCAGATTTCGTAAGTCGTTGCTTGACCTGCCAGTAGGTGAAGGCCCCAAGGTAGCGCCCAGCAGGATTGCTACAACCCCTGAACGTTCCTCAATGGAAATGGGAAGCAGTCTGTATGGATTTTGTTTCGGGTTTGCCAAAGACAAAGTAGGGTTTCAACGTCATCTGGGTAATTGTAGACAGACTAAGACGACCCACTTCATTCCAGGAAAGTCCACATATCGAGTGGATCGGTGGGCTTAGTTATATATCAAGGAGATAGTACGCCTGCACGGGATAGCAGTGTCCATAGTATCAGATCGGGACACCAGGTTCACCTCTTAGTTCTGAAAAAGTCTCCAAAAAACACTAGGAACTCAGTTGAGGTTCAGTACAACGTTCCATCCAAAAACGAATGAACAGACCAAAAGGCTGAACCAGGTTTTAGAGGACATGTTGCGAGCTTGCTCCTTAGATTTCTCTGGGTGCTGGTGCTAGGATCGATACCAGTTGTTAGCTCTGATACAAGTTGTTAGAATCGCACAACAACGCACACGCTCGATCTAGATGAACACAAAGAATGGGATAGAGAAAATTGCAAGGAGAACTCTTGCTAAAAGGATTTTTCTTTTTTTATTGATGACTTCAGGTATGTACAACAAGAGAGAGTACAGAGAATAGAAAGTACATTTTCAAAGCTCTACCGGACTGGATATATATATGGTTTAGTTTACTATATATAGCTTTACTAGATTTAGTCATCTACTATATATAGCTATTTACCATATATAGCTTTACCGGATATAGCTTTACCATATATAGCTTTACTATATATAGCTTTACCAAATATAATATAGTTTTACCGGATATAACTGTTGACCAAGCTATAAATAAAGAGCAGGCTCCATAACCTAACAGCTGGGACGAACATCTACCTTCAATGGAGTTTGCCTACAACAATAATTATCAAGCGACCATTCAGATTGCCCCATTTGAGGCACTGTATGGGCGTAGGTGTCGAACACCAAATTTTTGGGAAGAGGTAGGCACGCAGCAACTACTGGAACCAGAGTTGGTCCAGGTCACCAACGCAGCGGTGCAGAAAATCAAGCAGAGGATACTCACCGCACAGAGCCGACAGAAAAGCTATGCAGATGTGCGTAGAAGAGACCTCGAATTTGAGGTGGGTGACCATGTGTTCCTGAAGGTAGCCCCTATAGGGGGGGGGTTGAGGTTCGAAAAGAAAGGGAAATTGAGCCCAAGGTTCATAGGTCCTTCGAGATTCTAGAAAGAGTTGGGGCTGTGGCTTACAGAATTGCCCTACCATCGAACCTTGCCGCCATGCACAATGTGTTCCACGTATCCATGCTGCGAAAGTATACTCCAGACCCTACTCACGTAATCGAGCAGGAGATGCTTCCTCTTCGAGAAGATCTATCTTACGAGGAGAAGCCTAGCAGAATTTTGGCTCGAGACACTAGACAGTTGCGTAACAAAGATATTCCCTTGGTAAACGTCTCATGGGGTAATAGCCGTGAGGAAAAGGCCACCTGGGAACGAGAAGAGGACGTGAGGAAAGCTTATCCCAAACTCTTCCAAGAGATAGCTACTTTCGGGGATGAAAGTTCCTAAGGAGGGGAGAATTTGTAACGCCAGGAAATAAAAATAATAATAATCATAATAAATAAATAAAAAGGTGAGAGGGCGGCGACAGGCGCCGGACTCGCGTCGACTGTCGGCTGGAGCAACGCAACTCCAACGAGGCGACGACACGTGTCGCCTGCAAAGCCGGGCCGAACTGCAAATGCGAGCCGAACGGACTGGCCAACCTGTGAATGCGCAGAGGCTGGCGCGCATGTGGCCTACGACTAGGCATTTCCGCGCGCATGACCTTGCACTCCCAGCGCACTACCGGCAGGTGTGCGCGCGTTTACCGGTCGTTTTGATTTATATTCCTTCCTTAAATTAGTTTTTTTTCCCCACATTTCACCCTACACTTATAACCAAATCTTACAAGAAAAATAACACATTCCTCATTTCCACCGNTTTTTTTCCCCACATTTCACCCTACACTTATCACCAAATCTTACAAGAAAAATAACACATTCCTCATTTCCACCGTATTCCCCAAAACACTTTTAAAATGATTACCATTCCTTTACCTTTGCTTTTGTGACTTGGCTTCATAATTTATTTGTTTAACTTTCTACAATTTTCTTTTCCTCCCAAGAATCCTTCAAGTCATCCCCCTATCCTCTGGTGCCTCCACTTGTGGTGCAAATCACCTAAGTCTTCAAGGGATGACTATATAGGCTAACACTCATTCTCCCTTAGCTCGACTCTTATGCTAGCATCCTGTAGTTTTCAGTGTGGTCACATTTGTGATGCAACTCACCTGAACAATAAGGATAACTTTCTCTTTATTCTTTTTTTACATCCCAATTACCTTCGATTCAAACACCTCCATTGATGATGCAGATTGCCTGACAACGAGCAATTAAGACTTTTTTATTTATTTTTTATTTATTGAGAGTTCAAGCTTTAGGTTGAAGAGTAGTGGTCTCGGGTATGATTTTATTTTATTATTATTTTTTTTTCTGTATGGGGGTGATGGAAGCTCCATAGGAAATCTCTCTGGACGTGCTCCTATAAGACCTGTGTCTTGAAAAATATCTAGAGCATACTTCCTTTGGGAGATAAAAATTTCTTTTCTAGACCTAGAAAATTCAATGCCTAGAAAATATATCAAATTCCATAAATCTTTGATAAGGAATTTCTCGAGTAAACTAGTCTAGTTCCAAGTATGATTACATTCTAAGGCTGCAATTTCATAATTCATAGCCTGCTGCCATAATGGATCGCCAACTGCCTCATCATAGGTTTTAGGTTCTGTCTGGGCTGTAATAAGAGCTAGAAAAGCATGTTGATTAGGAGAAAAACGATAGAATGAAAAGTAATCATGAAGGGGATATCTGGTGCAAGTGTTGGGACTGGAGCTAGAGGTTAAATGATTGGCTCCAGAAGACATCTCATTATCATTATAACAAGCTGGAGGCTGTTTTGTACGAGTAAAACGTCAGAGTGGAACTGATGTATCAGGTGGGATAAATGATTGGCTCCAGAAGATATCTCATTATCATTATAACAAGCTGGAGGCTGTTTTGTACGAGTAAAACATCGGAGTGGAACTGATGTATTAGAATTAATGGGTGAATCTAGAGAAGGAATAGAAGGCGGAGGAGACGACGAAGTAGTAGGTGAAGGAATAGAGAAGACTAGAATGGATGTTTGAGTAGGATTAATCATGAAGTGGTAAAATGGGAGTTGAAGGAGCTAATGTGTGAAGCTGATGAAAAAGGAAAATCATTGTCACAAAATTTAACATCACGGATAAAAAAAATTTTAGATTGCATGTCATACAACTTGTAACCTTTGTGACCACAAGGATACCCTACAAAAAACACAAGGAATTTCCCGAGGTTCAAATTTTTTATTAGGGTGTGTACTACAGTTGCATAACACTTACAACCAAAAACTTTAAGATGGTGAAATGTAGGTGGTCGTTTGTAGAGTGCTTCAGAGGGTGTCTTGTTAGATAACAATGGTGATGGTGTTCTATTTATAAGATAAACAGCAGTTAAAATGGTGTTCTATGTAGAGTGCTTAAAATGCACTCTACCTAACTTTAACTCGGCCTGATATTTCTTCTGCAGTTGCGATTATGAGTCAGTACATGCAAAGTCCAAAGAAGCCTCATTTGGATGCAGCTCGACGGATCTTGAGATATGTCAAAGGTACAATCGACTATGGTCTTTTGTACAAAAGAAACAAAGACTGCAAGCTGGTTGGATAATGAGATGCTAACTATGCATGAGACCAGGATACTCGGAGGTCAACCACTAGGAATGTGTTCAAGTTTGGTTCGGGAACCATTTCTTGGTGTAGCAAGAGACAACCAACAGTATCATTGTCAAGTACAAAAGCAAAGTATAGAGCAGCGGTTGGAGCAGTTCAAAAAAGTACATGGCTAAAACTCTTGATGGAAGATTTGCACCAAAACATTGAGTATCCAATATCACTTCATTGAGACAACCAATCTGCGATTCGCCTAGCAGAAAATTGCTAGATCAAAGCATGTGGAGGTGCAGTACCATTTCATTATAGAGAAGGTCCTACAGGAAGAAATCGAGATTTAGCAGATCAAGACAGATGACCAAGTGGCAGACTTGTTTACAAAAGAGCCGAATACAGGCAAACATGAGAGTTTTCTCTGTCAGCTTAACATGGTACGGCGATTGAGGACTAGTGCTAAGGGGGAGTGTTAAAATATCATCACTGGCCCAATAGAGTCAAGCCCAATAATTGTACGAGCCCATTGTATATTTATTTTAGTAAAGATTTTAGAAAAGATACTAGATATTTTAGGAAAGAGATCTCGATATTTTAGGAAAAAGATTTACATTTGTTGGGTCAAGATTGCGTAGGGTATAGTACAAATACCCCTCGACCCTACCTAGTTTTTCATCCCAAGAAATCCCAAACATTATAAAGTATTAGTATTCTACAAAGTGTCTTGTATTCTCTTCTCGATTGGTCTTAATAAAGAGTGCGAGTGTTTCCCACAAAGAGTTGTGTTCAACATGCGGTATGCTTCCAATTCATCCCAGAGTGCTTTGACCTTGGTGAAATATGCTGAGAGTGTCATGGTTCCCTGTGACATCATTGCCATCGACTTTTGTATCTAAAAAATTGCTGGAGCATTCTTTTGTGAGAATTGATCGTGAAGATGAACCCACACTTGATGAGCTATCTTGGCGTGAATAATTCCACCAGCGATATCTACTTCAAATGAATGATTTAACCAAGATATTATCATATTGTTGCACTGATTCTAGAGTTCAAATTTGGTTGAATTTGCATCTTGAGACGGTTCTTCAATAGTGCCATCAATGAATCCAATTTTCTTTTTGGCAATAAGAGCACGCATAACTGATTTACACTAGGATTGGTAATTTGTTCCATTTAATTTGATTGGAACAAGTGAATATCCTGGCTTATCAAAGTGATGATTATATTAAGGATGTGTTATGTCAACATCCGAAATTTTGAAGCTGGATTTGAATTGATTCCGCCGTAAAGAAAATAATGATATTTAAGAACACCAAGATCGGTGCTTTGATACAATGTTATGAATGAGAAACTGAATTGGGATCGAAAGTGCAATCATCATTAATATTCACAACGTTTAAATAGGATACAAGCTACCGACTAATACCTAAAAATAAGAAAAAATATAAACCAACTAAATCTTGAGACTAAAATAAAATATACTACTAATTAAATCATAAAGGAAAAAATATTAACTGATTACGAATATCTAAGACATATTCCATAACTAATTATCATAATATATTCTCCCAATATTATATCTTAAGAAGTTCTTATCATGATATTTCCTGACGATCTTGGTTCTAAAACCTTGGTTATCTTTTAAGGGCTTTAGTACTATGGTTATTGATCCATATTCTAGTCCATGATCTTTCTCTTGTCCTTGGTACTTTCTAAGTTCTTGTTCGGTTCTTGGTTCTTTCTCCAACACACTACCCCGAAGATTTACGGTATCAGACATGAACCTGACATTTCGTGTCCAAGGCTTCATGCGTTCCAAGCGACACAGTCTTAACCCCACACCTCGGAATCCATCTTTAGATGAGACTTGTACAAGGATTGAGAGGTTAGCGAGGCCGACGCTCCATCAAGACCCAAGAACATTTCGCGAGATAAGGTTTCTGAATGACATTTCTCAGATCTAAGTTTTCTCTACGTGAATCGATCCTAAAATGCTGAAATATTCACCTAGGAACAACTCACGCACGGTCTATGAAGAAGTTTGGCCTAGACCTCAACCCAAAGGCGAAGATCCGAGAATCGTCCGAGAATTGTGAGCGAACTTCCGACATTCTTAACTCGTCCAGTAGTCAAGCAAAAATTACAAACAAATACTAGGACATAGCCCGTAACAAGATCTCGAACTTTGCCGAAGAAATCATATCGATTCGGTCTACGGATCGAAAGATATGAAAATCAGAAAAGGGGATTGTGTTACTGATTTCAGAAGACCGAGAAGAAAGAAGGAAAAAAAAAAAAGGTCGGTCGGCGAGCGGCGGAGGGCGGCGACAGGCGCTGGACACGCGTCGACCGTCGGCTGGAGCAAAGCAGCTTAAGCAAGGCGACGACACGTGTCCCCTGCAAAGCCGGGCCGAACCGCAAAAGTGAGCCAATCCGAGCCGAACTGGACCGGCCGACCTGCAACTGTGCAGAGGCTGGCGCGCGTGCGGCCTACGACAAGTGCATTTCCGCGCGCATGACCTCACACTCCTAGCGCACTACTGACACGTGTTAGCGTGTGGACCGGCCATTTTGGCCCGGTTGCTCTCTGTTTGCCCGATTTTTGTCCTGGTTCAAGTTCTAATACTGTTTTTACATGAATAGGGACCTAATTTTAAGAAATCAGTATTTTTGGACACCTCACGGACATAGAAATGCTAGCCAAAAAGGGCACGCGTCAACCAGGTAAGTCACCACCCGGTATTTAGGAAGAAATACTTGTATGATTCGCTTGGATTGCATGCATGCTAGTTGTTTTGCTTCAGATTAACTCTCCATGTAAATTATTGGTCAGATTAACTGTTATGATTGTATTGGGTGAATTACATGAGTGTTGCAGTATGCTTTAAGCTTCCGCTGTATGTATGCATGCATTTAATTTATGTTGGAATTGTGTATTCCGTGTTCCGGGTGCTTGATGGACGAATTCGCCCCATTGAGCGCGAACTTCGTGCTCTGGGTGCTTGATGGAGGTCATCGCCCCATTGAGTCAGTATGCCTAGTTTGCATGAACTATAGTATGGTGTTAGAAGACTTGCATGCACACTCTGTTAATTGCTAGATCTCATTTCTATGATAAGCTTAGGGAATTACTGTTGAAACAACGCAAACTCTAGAAATGGATAGGATTTCTTAGGTCCGTTCCCAACTTTGGCTTTTTCATTCGATAGCATTGTTGGGACCGATCTATGAGGTCTGAAAATGGCAGGTGACACTTACCAAGAAATACTAAGAGTTGGTATATTCTTGACCAAAACAGCAATAACTAAGAACACTATAGGAACAAGAGTTATTCTGGGATTAGTGTTTAAGTCAAGAATGTCTTGGTTTAGTGAATGAGTGATTGGCTACCCCTCGGTAGCAGTTGCTCTAACTCACTAAAGTATCATTGCAAATTAATAATGATTTGGGTACATTATTACATTGCTAAAACTGATTGGATTAAATAGGATTAAGTCAAATCACTAATAGAATTTTCTTTATATCCCAGCATGACAAACTCAATAGTATAATTACTCGCTTCTGAGAAATTAAATGGCGACAATTAGACAACTTGGAAATCAAACCTAAACAATATTGGTCATTGATGTTTAAAGTTTGTTTTATCTGAGAAGTGTCCTCCAAACCCCAGCTCAAATGCAAACCGAACAGTTTGGGATGCGTATGACAGATGGATGAAGGCAAATGACAAAGCCCGAGTGTACATTCTAGCCAGCATATCTGATGTTTTGGCTAAGAAACACGATGTTATGGGTACTGCTAAAGAGATTATGGAATCTCTAAAAGGGATGTTTGGACAACCGTCCTTCTCCCTTAGACATGAAGCCATAAAATACATTTACAACTGCCGTATGAAAGAAGGGACCTCAGTTAGAGAACATGTCCTGGACATGATGGTCCATTTCAATGTGGCAGAAGAAAATGAAGCTGTCATTGATGAGAAGAGTCAAGTCAGTTTTATCATGATGTCTCTTCCGAAGAGCTTCTTCCAGTTCCGCACCAATGTGGTTATGAACAAAATAGAATATAACTTGACTGCTCTTCTCAATGAGCTACAGACTTATCAGTCCCTCTTAACAAACAAGGGACAAACAGGAGAAGCAAATGTTGCCATCTCCAAGAAATTACTACGAGGATCGTCCTCCAAAAATAAGTCTGGACCTTCAACTTCTAAAAGTGTTTTGATGAAGAAGAAGGGAAAAGGGAAAAATAAGATTCCTACTAACCGCAAGAACAAGGTTCAAAAAGTAGATAAAGGAAAATGTTTCCATTGCAACGAAAACGGGCACTGGAAGAGAAACTGCCCAAAATACCTTGCAGAGAAGAAAGCCGAAAAGACACAACAAGGTAAATATGATTTACTCGTTGTAGAAATGTGTTTAGTAGAGTATGACAACTCAACTTGGATACTAGATTCAGGGGCGACTAATCATATTTGTTCTTTTTACCAGGAAACTAGCTCCTGGAGAATGCTTGCGGACGGCGAGATAACACTCAGGGTTGGAACAGGAGAGGTTGTCTCAGCAAGATCAGTAGGAAATTTAAAGTTGTTTTTTGGAGATAGATTCATTATATTAGATAATGTACTTTTTGTTCCTGAAATGAAAAGAAATCTAATATCTATCTCTTGTTTATTAGAACAATTGTATAAAGTATCTTTTGAAATCAATGAAGTGTTCATTTGCAAAAGAGGTATTCATATTTGTTCTGCAAAACTAGAAAACAACTTATATATGTTAAAACCGAGCAAAACAAAAGCTATTTTAAATATTGAGATGTTTAAAACAGCTGAAACTCAAAATAAGCGACAAAAGATTTCTCCTAATACCTATCTTTGGCACTTAAGACTAGGCCACATTAATCTCAATAGGATTGAGAGATTGGTTAAAAGAGGACTTCTAAATGAGTTAGAAGACAATTCTTTACCTCCATGTGAGTCTTGTCTTGAGGGTAAAATGACTAAACGATCATTTTGCGAAAAAGGCTATAGAGCCAAAGAAACCTTAGAACTCGTGCATACAGATCTCTGTGGTCCAATGAATGTCAAAGCACGAGGAGGGTATGAATATTTCATCAGTTTTATTGATGATTATTCAAGGTATGGCTATCTTTACCTAATGCATCACAAGTCGGAAGCTCTTGAAAAATTCAGAGAGTATAAGACTGAGGTTGAGAATCTATTAGGTAAAACTATTAAAACACTTCGATCAGATCGAGGAGGAGAGTACATGGATTTAAGATTTCAGGACTATATGATAGAACATGGAATAAGGTCTCAACTCTCAGCCCCTGGTGTGCCTCAACAAAATGGTGTATCAGAAAGGAGAAATAGAACTCTATTGGACATGGTTCGGTCCATGATGAGTTTCGCTCAATTACCCGATCCGTTTTGGGGATATGCAGTGGAGACTGCTACATACATTTTGAACATGGTTCCTACTAAGAGTGTTTCAGAAACACCTTATGAGTTATGGAAAGGGCGTAAAGGTAGTTTACGTCACTTCAGAATTTGGGGATGTCCAGCACATGTGTTGTTGCAAAATCCCAAGAAATTAGAACGTCGTTCAAAATTATGTCTATTCGTAGGATACCCCAAAGAGACGAAAGGTGGTTTGTTTTATGATCCTCAAGAAAATAGAGTGTTTGTATCAACGAACGCTACATTCTTAGAGGAAGATCACGTAAGAAATCATCAACCTCGTAGCAAACTAGTATTAAGTGAGATTTCTAAAGAAGTTACTGATAAAACAACAAGAGTTGTTGATCAAGCTGGTCGTTCAACCAGAGTTGTTGATGGAGCTGACACTTCTGGTCAATCACATCCTTCTCAAAAGTTGAGAATGCCTCGACGTAGTGGGAGGGTTATAACTCAACCCGATCGTTACTTGGGTTTGATAGAAACTCAAGTCATCATACCTGATGATGGCGTTGAGGATCCATTGTCCTATAAACAGGCAATGAATGATGTTGATAGAGATCAGTGGATTAAAGCCATGAATCTTGAAATGGAGTCAATGTACTTCAATTCAGTCTGGGAACTTGTAGATCAACCAGATGGGGTAAAACCTATTGGTTGCAAATGGATCTATAAGAGAAAACGAGACCAAACCGGTAAGGTACAGACCTTTAAAGCAAGACTAGTAGCAAAGGGTTATACCCAAAGAGAGGGGGTGGACTATGAAGAAACCTTCTCACCTGTTGCTATGCTTAAATCAATTAGAATACTCTTGTCTATTGCCACATTTTATGATTATGAAATTTGAAAAATGGATGTTAAGACAGTCTTTCTAAATGGCAATCTTGAAGAGAGTATCTATGGCTCAACCAGAGAGGGGTTCATTGAACAGGATCACGAGCAAAGGGTTTGCAAGCTTAAAAGATCCATTTATGGGTTGAAGCAAGCATCTCGATCCTGGAACATAAAGTTTGATACTGCGATCAAATCTTATGGCTTTAAACAGAATGTTGACGAACCTTGTGTTTATAAAAGGATAGTCAACTCTACAGTAGCTTTCCTGGTGTTGTACGTTGACGATATCCTACTAATTGGAAATGATGTGGGAATTCTGACTGACATTAAGCATTGGCTGGCGACACAATTCCAAATGAAAGATTTGGG
>NW_019646498.1:25234-28480 GCF_002806865.2 Cucurbita pepo subsp. pepo
ATGGTGTTCTATTTATAAGATAAACAGCAGTTAAAATGGTGTTCTATGTAGAGTGCTTAAAATGCACTCTACCTAACTTTAACTCGGCCTGATATTTCTTCTGCAGTTGTGATTATGAGTCGGTACATGCAAAGTCCAAAGAAGCCTCATTTGGATGCAGCTCGACGGATCTTGAGATATGTAAAAGGTACAATCGACTATGGTCTTTTGTACAAAAGAAACAAAGACTGCAAGCTGGTTGGATAATGGGATGCTAACTATGAATGAGACCAGGATACTCGGAGGTCAACCACTAAGAATGTGTTCAAGTTTGGTTCGAGAACCATTTCTTGGTGTAGCAAGAGACAACCAACAGTATCATTGTCAAGTACAAAAGCAAAGTATAGAGCAGCGGTTGGAGCAGTTCAAAAAAGTACATGGCTAAAACTCTTGATGGAAGATTTGCACAAAAACATTGAGTATTCAATATCACTTCATTGAGACAACCAATCTGCGATTCGCCTAGCAGAAAATTGCTAGATCAAAGCATGTGGAGGTGCAGTACCATTTCATTAGAGAGAAGGTCCTACCAGAAGAAATCAAGATTTAGCAGATCAAGACAGATGACCAAGTGGCAGACTTGTTTACAAAAGAGCCGAATACAGGCAAACATGAGAGTTTTCTCTGTCAGCTTAACATGGTACGGCGATTGAGGACTATGGCTAAGGGGGAGTGTTAAAATATCTTCACTGGCTCAATAGAGTCAAGCTCAATAATTGTATGAGCCCATTGTATATTTATTTTAGTAAAGATTTTAGAAAAGATACTAGATATTTTAGGAAAGAGATCTCGATATTTTAGGAAAAAGATTTACATTTGTTGGGTCAAGATTGCGTAGGGTATAGTACAAATACCCCTCAACCCTACCTAGTTTTTCATCCCAAGAAATCCCAAACATTATAAAGTATTAGTATTCTACAAAGTGTCTTGTATTCTCTTCTCGATTGGTCTTAATAAAGAGTGCGAGTGTTTCCCACAAAGAGTTGTGTTCAACATGCGGTATGCTTCCAATTCATCCCAGAGTGCTTTGACCTTGGTGAAATATGCTTAGAGTGTCATGGTTCCCTGTGACATCATTGCTATCGACTTTTGTATCTAAAAAATTGCTGGAGCATTCTTTTGTGAGAATTGATCGTGAAGATGAACCCACACTTGATGAGTTATCTTGGCGTGAATAATTCCACCAGCGATATCTACTTCAAATGAATGATTTAACCAAGATATTATCATATTGTTGCACTGATTCTAGAGTTCAAATTTGGTTGAATTTGCATCTTGAGACGGTTCTTCAATAGTGCCATCAATGAATCCAATTTTCTTTTTGGCAATAAGAGCACGCATAACTGATTTACACTAGGATTGGTAATTTGTTCCATTTAATTTGATTGGAACAAGTGAATATCCTGGCTTATCAGAGTGATGATTATATTAAGGATGTGTTATGTCAACATCCGAAATTTTGAAGCTGGATTTGAATTGATTCCGCCGTAAAGAAAATAATGATATTTAAGAACACCAAGATCGGTGCTTTGATACAATGTTATGAATGAGAAACTGAATTGGGATCGAAAGTGCAATCATCATTAATATTCACAACGTTTAAATAGGATACAAGCTACCAACTAATACCTAAAAATAAGAAAAAATATAAACCAACTAAATCTTGAGACTAAAATAAAATATACTACTAATTAAATCATAAAGGAAAAAATATTAACTGATTACGAATATCTAAGACATATTCCATAACTAATTATTATAATATATTCTCCCAATATTATATCTTAATAAGTTCTTATCATGATATTTCCTGACGATCTTGGTTCTAAAACCTTGGTTATCTTTTAAGGGCTTTAGTACTATGGTTCTTGATCCATATTCTAGTCCATGATCTTTCTCTTGTCCTTGGTACTTTCTAAGTTCTTGTTCGGTTCTTGGTTTATTCTCCAACACACTACCCCGAAGATTTACGGTATCAGACATGAACCTGACATTTCGTGTCTAAGGCTTCATGCGTTCCAAGCGACACAGTCTTAACCCCACACCTCGGAATCCATCTTTAGACGAGACTTGTACAAGGATTGAGAGGTTAGCGAGGCCGACGCTCCGTCAAGACCCAAGAACATTTCGCGAGGTAAGGTTTCTGAACGACATTTCTCAGATCTGAGTTTTCTCTACGTGAATCGATCCTAAAATGATGAAATATTCACCTAGGAAAAACTCACACACGGTCTATGAAGAAGTTTGGCCGAGACCTCAACCCAAAGGCGAAGATCCGAGAATCGTCCGAGAACTGTGAGCGAACTTCCGACATTCTTAACTCGTCCAGTAGTCAAGCAAAAATTACAAACAAATACTAGGACATAGCCCGTAACAAGATCTAGAACTTTGCCGAAGAAATCATATCGATTCGATCTACGGATCGAAAGATATGAAAATCAGAAAAGGGGTTTGTGTTACTGATTTCAGAAGACCGAGAAGAAAGAAGGAAAAAAAAAGGTCGGTCGGCAAGCGGCGGAGGGCGGCACAGGCGCTAGACACGCGTCGACCGTCGGCTGTAGCAAAGCAGCTTAAGCAAGGCGACGACACATGTCCCCTGCAAAGTCGGGCCGAACCGCAAAAGCGAGCCAATCCGAGCCGAACTGGACCGGCCGACCCGCAACTATGCAGAGTCTGGCGCGCATGCGGCCTACGACAAGCGCATTTCCGCGCGCATGACCTCACACTCCTAGCGCACTACTGGCACGTGTGAGCGTGTGGACTGGCCATTTTGGCCCGGTTGCTCTCTGTTTGCCAGATTTTTGTCTCGGTTCCAGTTCTAATACTTTTTTTACATGAATAGGGACCTAATTTTAAGAAATCAGTATTTTTGGACACCTCACGGATATAGAAATGCTAGCAAAAAAGGGCACGCGTCAACCAGGTAAGTCACCACCCGGTATTTAGGAAGAAATACTTGTAGGATTCGCTTGGATTGCATGCATGCTAGTAGTTTTGCTTCAGATTAGCTCTTCACGTAAATTATTGGTCAGATTAACTGTTATGATTGTATTGGGTGAATTACATGAGTGTTGCTGTATGCTTTAAGCTTCCGCTGTATGTATGCATGCATTTAATTTATGTTGGAATTGTGTATTCCGTGTTCCGGGTGCTTGATGGACGAATTCGCCGCATTGAGCGCGAACTTCGTGCTCTGGGTGCTTGATG
>NW_019646498.1:33491-34503 GCF_002806865.2 Cucurbita pepo subsp. pepo
CGCACTTCTGGTGGAAGGGTGCTCAGAAGACCATTATACCACAAGGAGAGTTTATTACATGGTGTCAGTTTAAGGATGCGTACCTCCACAAATACTACCCAATCACTGCCAGAGTGAAAATGCAGGTAGCATTCCTCGCACTGAAATAGGGAGACAGATGAGTGGAGGAATATGACTTGGAGTTCAATAGATTAGTGAGGTTTTCTCCAGCCTATGTTAGTTCTAACAAGTTGAAGGGCGAACGATTTATCGCTGGCCTGAGGGAGGAACTAAGGGGGAATGTGGCATCCCAGTCATCCTTCGTCTATACGAAATCCCTTCAAGTGGTGACCCTGCTCGACTCGCCCCGTACCGACAAGCTGCAGTTGAGAATAGCTCAACCATCCCACACTACAACCCAAGGAAGGGTGACAGGCCCTAGCCACCCTAGAACTGGTAGACCACCCCGTGGCCGCACTGATAAATGAAGAAGGGCCCCAGTACGAAACATGACCCTTTGTTCTAACTTTCGACGTCCTCACATGGGGGAATGCAGAGCAGGAACAGGTGCCTGCTACAGATGCGGCCAGGTAGGGCACTTTGCAGTAGATTTCACTCAGAGGAATGATCAGCGTGTCAATTGGCTTGCAGNGAATGATCAGCGTGTCAATTGGCCTGCAGTACAACATCAAAGGGGCCAAGATGCTCAACATCAGTAGGGGCGAGCTGTAGCCCATGCAACAACAGCCAGGCAAGCTGACCAGCCTGACGCAGTTGTCACAGGTACACTACTCGTATTTGGCCATCTTGCTTTAGTATTGTTTGATTCGGGTTCGACACATTCATTCGTATCTGAAGAGTTTGTAGAGCTAGCACACCTAGAGAAAGAACTTTTAGAGATTACCTTATCAACGTCTACCCCTGCTCACGAGCTATTGCTAGCTATTAGCGCGTGTAATCAAAGCTACACTGATAGTGTTAAACATGCAAGACTTCCATGTCATCTTGGGTATGGATTGGCTAGGCGAGAATC
>NW_019646498.1:42134-43036 GCF_002806865.2 Cucurbita pepo subsp. pepo
CACCCAGTGCTTGCCCTATGTTACAACATGAATACCTATGCCCAAGACTTCATGCATTCCAAGCGGCATAATCTGAATACTTATAGCGTATTTTGAGTCAAGAACATGTTATACCGTGGGAGGTCTTATGATTTTTTTCCTGAGTTTCTGAGTTTTAGGACCTTGGTCCCCTTATCCTTGAGCGGTACCTAGCATTCTTCTTGCTTTGGTAGTGGTAGACCTTGTATGGTATTGATCTTGGTTCTCAATCTTGTAAGTTTCCAATGTTCATAATTCCTTGAGGCATAAGTTGTAACATGCATACGTAAACATATGAATTCATCATNTTGTAAGTTTCCAATGTTCATAATTCCTTGAGGCATAAGTTGTAACATGCATCCGTAAACATATGAATTCATCATAATAACAAGCATGAGTTGTTCTACAAGGTCATAGATTCATAATGAATTCCTTAGAGGGTGCAAGAACGGTCTTGAGTCTTAAGGTGTTTCCTTTTGGTGTTTCTTTGGTCCTAACTTGCTTTAAATAAGGAACGAACACAAAATATTTCAAAACAAATGGGCTGAAGACGAAGGGTGAGGCTTGTCTATGACACCTGCGTCAGAGTCCGCTCCCAACCACGACTAGCTCCGTATTACCTGAAAAAAAAATGCAAAATAAGGAAGGAGTACAAGACACAACAAGTAGCCAACTTGTAGGCTCTTTATCGTGTCCTTAACATGCTAGGACACCACAATCTTTCTTTTCTTGTTATTGTTTCTTTTGTAAGTACTTAGGCCCGTTCTATTTCTGACGTGGAGTTATGTTAAGAATGAGAAATAGAATTGGGACCGAAAGTGCAATCTTCATTAATATTCACAATGTTTAAATAGGATACAAGCTACCGACGAATACCTCAAATT
>NW_019646498.1:48760-52497 GCF_002806865.2 Cucurbita pepo subsp. pepo
CCCAGAGTGCTTTGACCTTGGTGAAATATGCTGAGAGTGTCATGGTTCCCTGTGACATCATTGCCATCGACTTTTGTATCTTTAAAATTGCTAGAGCATTCTTTTGTGAGAATTGATCGTGAAGATCAACCCACACATGATGAGCTGTCTTGGCGTGAATAATTCCATCGGCTATATCTACTTGAAATGAATGAGTTAACCAAGATATTATCATATTGTTGCACTGATTCTAGAGTTCAAATTCGGTTGAATTTGCATATTGAGACGGTTCTTCAATAGTGCCATCAATGAAGCCAATTTTCTTTTTGGCAATAAGAGCATGCATAACTGATTTAGTTCCATTTAATTTGATTGGAACAAGTGAATATTTTGGCTGATCAGAGTGATGATTATAATAAGGATGTGCTATGTCAACATCCGAAATTTTGAAGCTGGATTTGAACTGATTCCGCCATAAAGAAAATTATGATATTTAAGAACACCAAGATCGGTGCTTTGATACAATGTTAAGAATGAGAAACTGAATTGGGATCGAAAGTGCAATCATCATTAATATTCACAACGTTTAAATAGGAAACAAGCTACAACTAATACCTAAAAATAAGAAAATATAAACCAACTAAATCTTGAGACTAAAATTGTAACGTCAGGAAATAAAAAAATAAAAAATAAAAAAAATAAAAAAAAGGGGGAGGGGGGAGCTAAGTCAACTAAGGGGCAAAAATGCCTTTTTATCCCTCCAGCCCTAATAGGGGTCAAAGCTGAACCCCGTCAGATCCCATGCAAAAGAAAGAAGGAGGTAGAGAGAAATTGAAGAGGAGTCAGCCGTGAAGGTTAACGGACCACCGTTGGAGAGGAGTCACCCGTGAAGGTTAGCGAGGCCGACGCTCCGTCAAGGCCCAAGAACATTTTGCGAGGTAAGATTTCTGAACGACATTTCGCAAATTTGAGTTTTTCCTACGTGAATCAATCCTAAAATGCTGAAATATTCACTTAGGAACAACTCACACATGGTTTGTGAAGAAGTTTGGCCGAGACCTCAACCCGAAGGTGGAGATCCGATAATTGTTTGAGAACGGTGAGCGAACTTCCGACATTCTTAACTCGTCCGGTAGTCAAGCAAAAATTACAAAAAAAATACTAGGACGTAGCCCGTAACATGATCTAGCACTTTGCCGAAGAAATCGTATCGATCTGGTCAACGGATCGAAAGATATGAAAATCAAAAAAGGGGATTGTGTTACGGATTTCAGAAGACAAAGAAGAAAAAAGGAAAAAAAAAAAAAAGGTCGGCCAGCGAGCGGTAGAGGGCGGCGACAAGCACCAGACACACGTCGACCGTCGGCTGGAGCAACGTAGATCCAGCGAGGCGACGACACGTGTCACCTACAAAGCCGAGCCGAACCGGACCGGCCGACCCGCGACTACGCAGAGGCTGGCGCACGTGCGGCCTGCGACTGGCGCATTTCCGCGCACATGACCTCGCACTCCCAGCGCACTGTCGGCACGTGTGCGCGCGTGGACCGGCCGTTTTGGCCCGATTGCTCTCTGTTTGCCCGATTTTTGTCCCGGTTCCAGTTCTAATACTGTTTTTACGTGAATAGGGAACTAATTTATAGAAATCAGTATTTTTGGACACCTCACGGGCAAAGAAACGCTACCAAAAAAGGGCACGCATCAACCAGGTAAGTCACCACCCGATATTTAGGAAGAAATACTTGTAGGATTCGCTTGGATTGGATGCATGCTAGTAGTTTTGCTTCAGTTTAGCTCTCCATGTAAATTATTGGTTAGATTAACTGTTATGATTGTATTGGGTGAATTACATGAGTGTTGCTGTATGCTTTAAGCTTCCGTTGTATGTATGCATGCATTTAATTTATGTTGGAATTGTGTATTCCGTGTTCCGGATGCTTGATGGACGAATTTGCCCCATTGAGCACGAACTTCGTGCTCTGGGTGCTTGATGGAGGTCATCGCCCCGTTGAGACGGTATGCCTAGTTTGCATGAACTATATAGTATGGTATTAGAAGACGATTGCATGCACACTCTATTAATTGCTAGAGCCCATTTCTATGATAAGCTTAGGGAATTACTGTTAGGAGCGATATGTCGCTCCAGCCAGACTTAATTTTCCCCTAGGAACTTAGCGGTTTACCACGGCAAGAAGATACCTCGGAGTATTCATAGATTGCTGGCGTGAGAACGGTATCTATAGCTTCGTGGGAGGACCAAGGGTCCCTGATCAGTCCTTACTGCTCTTGGCCATTTCGCATGGGAAATGTGTCCCCACGTCGTACAGCTCATTAGCTGCATGGGAACGGGTTGGGTCGCGCCACCCATAGGGGGATTATATGAGCGTAGGGGTATTCAGCACACCCCTAGGCTAGGTACCATGTAGTCCCAAATAGCCATGTAGAGGTAGCACCTCATAGAGAGATACCGACCATATTAGCTTGGCGTAAGAAACCTCTAGGCATTTAATGAAAGGACGGCAAACCGGTAAAACCTAAGGGGCAAGCCCAAGGGACTAAGATTAGAACCAGATGTCCTAGAACCGAATTAGGAAACCGTGGGAATCTGTTAAATTAAGGTGCAAAGAGAGCCTACAAGTAGGTGGCTTATTGACTATAATTTTTATACTCATCCTTGCTATGTTTTATTTTTTTTTTCAGGAGCGCGAGGCGTCGGTCAAGGGCGGGTGTGATGGAGACGGGGATTGTCACAGGGGAACGGGTTGTCCCAGGACGTCAGTCCAGTCTTTATTTTGTATTTGCATTCTTTTGAAATTTATTTTCAAACTGTCATGTGTTTAGTTTGTTTGTCGTTGGAAAACGTTTTTGGAATTTAAAGATTTTCTCTATTTCATATTTAAAGCATTTTGTACATTTGTGTCGTGTCGTTAGTCACGATCTGTAGTAAAATACTGGGTGTGACAAATTTGGTATCAGAGCAGCCAGATTATAGGTCCTGTAGACATTTAGGATAGAGAGTCGTGTCCTCTATGACTTCACTCGTCAAACACATGCAGCTCACGACCAGACTTTCTCACGCGACGGAAACATAGAGACAGAGGTTAAGCTAGTATTTATAGAGTATACCCTGACCGACTATGGCATTATAATCACACATTACCTAGGAAATGTGCCAAGAATGAATTGTGATCATAGAGATGAGAACCATATGTCAAGAAGGGTCTTGAGTTTTGAGGTGTTTCCTTTAGGTGTTTCTTTGGTCCTAACTTGCTTTAGGTTCCAAGCTTGCTCTAATCAACTTGAACTCTTAATCATACCTTGTTGTTCTTAGGAATAGGCCTTATAAGAAGTAGCAAGTCATTTGGAGGACGTATAGACCTTGAATTTAAACAAGTAGTCCTAGGGGCATTTTGGTCATTTTACCCCTTATTCTTGGCATTGCTACTTAACGTGTTCCAATGGCTTTCAAACTTCTCCACATCATCAGACCTCACATCACATCAACAGACATCACATCCACGTGTTGTTTATTCAGTAAAGATTGTTATTGAATAAAGTGAACTTAACGATCATTAATCTAAATCCAATAAACTAAGAACACTCTGGCTATAGTATGATTACTTGAACTATATGTAGAGACATAAGAGTGGATCAAGTTCAAGTATATAGTCAAAATGATCTATAGTATAAGGATAAGGCTGAGTACCTTATTCTGGGGACACTATGGATGCGGCCCACTTTTGTATATGATATAAACAATG
>NW_019646498.1:54013-58627 GCF_002806865.2 Cucurbita pepo subsp. pepo
TGAAGGTGGACGTGTTGCGGATCATATAAATGAATTCAATATGATCATAAGTCAACTGGGTTCGGTGGAAATTAATTTCGAAGATGAAATTAAAGCGTTGATTTTGATGTCATCCTTACCCGAGTCATGGGATACTGTTGTTGCCGCAATCAGTAGTTCCCGAGGATCTGATAAACTAAAGTTTGGTGAAATTCGAGATGTAGTTCTCAGCGAAAGTATTTGCAAACGAGAAACTAGAGATTCATCAGGCAACGCTCTCAGTGTTGATTGAAGGGGAAGAAGTAAACCGAAGGGCCCAAACAAAGGGCGATCAAAATCAAAGAGTAGAGAAAAATCTCCAAATAGACCAAATGTAACGTGTTGAAATTGTGGAAAAAGGTCACTTTCGGACAAGTTGTACAATACCAAAGAGGAAGCAGAATCACAAATCTGGAGATGATGATGATTCTATAAATTCAGCAGAAGACATTGGGGATGCTCTAATCCTCAGCGCGGACAGTTCCATTGAATCCTAGATTTTAGATTCAGGTGCATCTTTTTATTCGTCTCCAAATAAAGAGTTGTTCCGGAATTTCAATTCTGGAAATTTTGAGAAGGTGTATCTTGTTGACAACAAAGATTTGGAGATTAAAGGAAAAGGAGATTTCAGCATAAAAACTCCGGCAGGAAATCAGTGGACATTAAAGGATGTCAGATATATTTCTGCTCTCAAAAGAACCCTGATCTCTATTGGTCAGATGGATAGCACAGGTTATGCAACAAAGTTAGGGAAGGGTTCGTGAAAGATTATGAAGGGTGCTACGGTGGTAGCACGTGGCTCAAAATCTGAAACCCTATACACCACTGCAGGGTGTATGAACATAGCTGTTGTTGCTGAGAGTGCTTCAAATTCAAGTCTACGGCACAATAGACTTGAACTTATGAGCGTGAAAGGAATGAAGAGGCTGGCTGCGAAAGAAGTTTTAGAAGGTCTGAAATCTATTGATGTGGGTCGTTGTGAGAACTATGTTATGAGCAAGCAAAAACAAGTTAGCTTCACAAGACCACCAGAGAATTGAAGAAAGTGCGGTTGGAAATGGAACCAGATGTGGAGCAAGGTTCCAAGACCACGAAACAAGTGGAAGTTGAGCTTGAGTTGTAGAGAAACTCACCTAGTGATGTTGTAGCAGATACTCAAGAGACTCCTGAGACTACTGTTGAGGAACCAGATGTGGAGCAAGGTTCCAAGATAACAAAGCAAGTGGGAGTTGAGGTTGAGTTGCGGAGAAAATCACCAAGTGATCTTGTAGCAGATACTCAACAAACTCCTGAGGTTGTTACGGAGGAATTAGCAGTGGGGCAAGTGACACCTGAACTGGTGTTCAGATGATCATCCTGTACTATTAGAGTACCAGATATGCATGTACCTTTATTACACTATATGTTGCTGATGAAAGGGAACCACAACCTTTTGATGAGGCCCTACAGTTGGAGGATACAACCAAGTGGGAGCAAGCCATGGATGATGAGACGTCTAGGCTTCAAAAATGCGTTGTACTGAGGCTGAGTACGTGGCAATAGTTGAAGTTGCAAAGAAGACGATATGAATGACTGACTATCTGGAAGAATGGGCAAGAAGTAGCACGAAGATATTCTTTACAGAGATAGTCAAAGTGTCATACAGTTGGTGAAGAAACTCGATCTATCATTTCAAGAGAAAACATAGAAGACGATACCATTTCACTTGCAGGTTAGTGAAAGATGGTGATGTGTTTGGAGAAGATAGAGGGTGCAAAGAATCCAGCAAACATGTTGGCAAAATATGTTGATGTTGGAATATTGAGGTTGTGCAAAGCCTCAATTGATATGGTGCCATGAAGACCATGAAGATGCTCATGGTCGTTTGAGAATGAAATTCTTGGTTGACTAGATCAGTCTCCAAGTGGGAGAATTATTAGGTTAGGGAGCCTGATGCTTATTTATAGCTTGGTCAACGGTTATATCTAGTAAAGCTATATTTGGTAAAGCTATATCCGGTAAAGCTATATATGGTAAATAGCTATATATAGTAGATGGTTAAATCGGGTAAAGCTATATATAGTAAATAGCTATATATAGTAGATGGCTAAATCTGGTAAAGCTATATATAGTAAACTGAACTATATATATATCCCGTCTGGTAGAGCTTTGAAATGTACATTCTATTCTCTGTAATTCTTTCTTAATGTACATACGTGAAGTCATCAATAAAAACAAATCCTTTTAGTCAGAGTTCTCCTTGCACTTTTCTCTATCCCATTCTTTGTGTTCATCTAGATCGAGCATGTGTGTTGCTGTGCAATCCTAACATATCCTTGAGTGGTACCTAGCATTCTTTTTGCTTTGGTAGTTGTAGAGCTTGTATGGTATTGTTCTTGGTTCTCAATCTTGTAAGTTTCCAATGTTCATAATTCCTTGAGGCATAAGTTGTAACATGCATCCGTAAACATATGAATCCATCGTAATAACAAGCATGAGTTGTTCTACAAGGTCATAGATTCATAATGAATTCCTTAGAGGGTTCAAGAAGGGTCTTGAGTCTTGAGGTGTTTCCTTTAGGTGTTTCTTTGGTCCTAATTTGCTTTAGGTTCCAAGCTTGCTCTAATCAACTTGAACTCTTGAACATATCTTGTTGTCCTTAGGAATAGGGCTTATAAGAAGTAGCAAGTCATTTGGAGGACGTATAGACCTTGAATTTAAATAAGTAGTCCTAGGGGCATTTTGGTCATTTTACCCCTTATTCTTGGCTTTGCTACTTAAAGTGTTCCAATGGCTTTCAAACTTCTCCACATCATCAGACATCACATGATAAGGTATACCACGGAATTTAATAGCATTTGGAGGTCCTCTAGGTCATGAACCGTAGGTAGACATCCTTAGAGGCAATATGGTCTTTTGCACCATTTCTTGGTTTACCCACCTATCCTTATCCAATGACCACCAAATTTCATATATAACGTCCACATGCAATAATATGCTCAGCATTAAAATTTCATAAGAATCAAAGTTCATCTAGTTTGTTATTTTAATGTTACTTCAATCTCGAGCAATTTGATCAGTTCAGTGCTTTAACTCATGATTATTTGAGTTTTTCTTTTATATATCCTTAATCCACACTTGGTTTAGGAATCATGTAGAAATCCAAGCGATTCCAACAAGTATTTTTTAAGAAAAGTCCGAGGTGGCTACTTACCTCATCATCTGTGTTCGGGACTTCCAATTCTTGAGCTTTCGGTTTCTAAATTATTCCAAATTATCTATACTAGATTCATCTTTGAGTCTAGTTTCAGTAGACATAAAGAAATTCATGAGAGCCGGTGTGTAGAAAGGTCAACATATGGCTACCTTTGACTTTGGACTTCATCTTCTTCATTGGTTGTTGGAAAGATCACCATTTCTCCTTATCATACTCCTCATGTTTTGCCTTTGTTAGCTCTATATACACCTCTAATGGGATAAATTTCTTCACAAAATGTTTAGATGAAGTTTCAAGGAAGAAGTATGGGCCAATTTTATACCTTGTCGTGGTCTATAGCTTGAGTTATAACCTTCCAAAGTTTGTCGCAAAACATGTTTCTCGTCTTTTTTCGGGACAGCCGATTCTAGAGCTTTTCATTGCACAATTCCTTCAGGAAACTCGTTGGAGATCCCATATGGAATGTGTAGGAGTTGGTAGGATGGAAAATGATTAACCACAACCCTCGAATTTAGAAGAATTTTATACCTTGTCGTGGTCTGTAGCAAGTCATTTTCCTTTCCCATCTTTGTCCAACCACCTTAAATTCTTAAAAATACTTCTAACCCCCTAGAAATGACTTGCTTAAGACTCTTGTCCTTGCTTGCTTGATCCTCTTAATTTCAAGTCCTTCAATCCTTTGGATCTTACATGGTGCGCTTGTTCTTATTGGAGCTAATTTCCTTTTTTTTTTTTGGGTGTTACATCATATCTCATCACTTGGCTCCCCAAATCGTAGTGATCTTGTAGCAGATACTCAACAAACTCCCGAGGTTGTTACGGAGGAATCAGCGGTGGGGCAAGTGACACCTNAAATCACCCAGTGATCTTGTAGCAGATACTCAACAAACTCCCGAGGTTGTTACGGAGGAATCAGCGGTGGGGCAAGTGACACCTGAACTGGTGTTGAGAAGATGATCCTGTACTATCAGAGTACTAGATATGCATGTATCTTCATTACACTATCTGTTGCTGATGAAAGGAAACCACAACCCTTTGATGAGGCCCTACAGTTGGAGGATACAACCAAGTGGGAGCGAGCCATGGATGATGAGACGTCTAGGCTTCAAAAATGCGTTGTACTGAGGTTGAGTACGTGGCAATAGTTCAAGCTGCAAAGAAGACGATATGAATGACTGACTATCTGGAAGAATTGGCAAGAAGTAGCACGAAGATATTCTTTACAAAGATAGTCAGAGTGTCATACAGTTGGCGAAGGAAACCGGTCTATCATTTCAAGAGAAAACATAGAAGACGATACCATTTCACTTGCAGGTTAGTGAAAGATGGTGATGTGTTTGGAGAAGATAGAGGGTGCAAAGAATCCAGCAAACATGTTGACAAAATGTGTTGATGTTGGA
>NW_019646498.1:60047-61884 GCF_002806865.2 Cucurbita pepo subsp. pepo
CTAACTTGCTTTAGGTTTCAAGCTTGCTCTAATCAACTTGAACTCTTGAACATATCTTGTTGTTCTTAGGAATAGGGCTTATAGGAAGTAGCAAGTTATTTGGAGGACGTATAGACCTTGAATTTAAATAAGTAGTCCTAGGGGCATTTTGGTCATTTTACCCCTTATTCTTGGCTTTGCTACTTAACGTGTTCCAATGGCTTTCAAACTTCTCCACATCATCAGACATCACATGATAAGGTATACCACGAAATTTAATAGCATTTGGAGGTCCTCTAGGTCATGAACCGTAGGTAGACATCCTTAGGGGCAATATGGTCATTTTGCACCATTTCTTGGTTTACCCACCTATCCTTATCCAATGACCACCAAATTTCATATATAACCTCCACATGCAATAATATGCTCAGCATTAAATTTCATAAGAAGCAAAGTTTATCTAGTTTGTTATTTTAATATTACTTCAATCCCGAGCAATTTGATCGGTTCAGTGCTTTAACTCGTGATTATTTGAGTTTTTCTTTTATATATCCTTAATCCACACTTGGTTTAGGAATCATTTGAAAATCCAAGCGATTCCAACAAGTATTTTTTATGAAAAGTCCGAGGTGGCTACTTACCTCATCATCTGTGTTCGGGACTTTCAATTCTTGAGCTTTCGGTTTCTAAATTATTCCAAATTATCTTTACTAGATTCATCTTTGAGTCTAGTTTCAGTAAACATAAAGAAATTCATGAGAGCCGGTCTGAAAGGGGTCCAAATCGATCGAAATGTGTAGAAAGGTCAACATATGGCTACCTTTGACTTTGGACTTCATCTTCTTCGTTGGTTGTCTTTTTTCGGGACAGCCGATTCTAGAGCTTTTCATTGCCCAATTCCTTCACAAAACTCATTGGAGATCCCATATGGAATGTGTAGGAGTTGGTAGGATGGAAAATGATTAACCACAACCCTCGAATTTAGAAGAATTTTATACCTTGTCGTGGTCTGTAGCAAGTCATTTTCCTTTCCCATCTTTGTCCAACCGCCTTAAATTCTTAAAATTACTTCTAACCCGGTAGAAATGACTTGCTTAAGACTCTTGTCCTTGCTTGCTTGATTCTCTAAATTTCAAGTCCTTGAATCCTTTGAATCTTACATGGTGCGCTTGTTCTTATTCGAGCTAATTTCCTTTATTTTTTTGGGGTGTTACATTATATCTTATCACTTGGCTCCCCAAATCGTATTTTTATCAATCACAGTTTTTTACATGATCCAAGATGAATTGGTTAACTCTTTACTATTCTCTATGTCGTACATCTATGTATCATGAATACATGATCCTAAGATGAATTGGTCCTCTCTTTCTTATAACATTTTCCATACTACACCAAACATAATTATTTCATTCATAAGCATCGTAAACAAAACCTTAAACCAAACCACCACGAAGAGATCCAGATCAGCTACATAGGGTTCATTTGAAATAGTTCTTACTTTCTTTCATTAAATGACACAACAATTTGATAACTATTTGACAAACCCCGTTTATTGTTCTTTATAATCCAAAATGGTTTAGAAATTTTGGAAACTCCTCGTTCTCAATTTGTTTAAAAAAATAATGACCCTTTAAATTGTTATTTTACCGTCTACGATCGAGTTGCGAAATGCCTTCTTAGGGTAAGTCCGTATTTCCCTCCTCTAATATGTCATTTCTCAAGGAAAATGTATGTATTATTACCTTATGACATGATGTAAAGTGCCTTTTGTATCATATATTTGTTTTATCATTTCCTTATATAAACCCAACATTTTCTATTAATTTCTCCCAAAGTTGGGAACTTAAATAAATGGGAC
>NW_019646498.1:64822-73420 GCF_002806865.2 Cucurbita pepo subsp. pepo
AAAAAAAAAAAAAAAGCAAGAAACTCTTAAACCGATTAGTGTTATGTCCCATGAACAGGATATGAACGAAATTTTTTAGTATGAATTTGACACCCAATGGCTCCAGCATTTTCCAACACCTTTTTGCAATATGACAACATTATTTACTTGTCATGAAGAGGGAGATTATTCTTAGGGATCCGTGAGTTGTTTTTAGCATATTTTGTCATTAATAAAATTTCAAGAGGTCACAAAACATGATATTGTTCGAAACTAAACACAGCTTAACTTTTGAGTCTTATGATTGAACCACCAAAAGTAGGCAACCTGATTTTTAGAGATAGTTTTCACTCCTAGGAGCAATTCAAAACAAGTAACTAATGTGACCATATCATTGAAGATGCAAGAATTGTGGGGGCCACCCGATGCCAAATTTAGATTCCAAATCCTGGTCCCAATTTTAGGTATGAGATTACATCTTAGGAGGCATGTGAGCAAGGAAAAAACATGCTACAAAAGATCATGTTGGTTTGTGTGGATAGTTTTCATTCTTATAAGCAATTCAAGATATGTTGGTAATGTAGGTATGTCATGGTAGATGCACGGGAATGTCAAGGGAATCAGTTGCGGAATCCAAATTCGAAATCGTGGTCCAAATCATAGCATGGGCACCATTTGCCATTTCCAAAAAGCTTAGTTCCCATTTTCTTTTTCTTAAGATATTATTCTAAACATAAAAATCAAAAGATTTATTTATTTAATAAGGGTGTTGTTTGAGTTGAATAAATTTATGATCTAATTAACTGAGTTAGGCCTAACAAATATCTCAACTCGACCTAGCTAAACCCACGAACAACAAATATCTTAAGACTTGAAAACACGAAACATAGCATCATCGATCGAGACCAAGTTTTGTTTTTATTTTCTCTCTTTTGTGATTTATGTTGTTTTTTGGCCTTATTTACCGCCGGAAAAGTTTGATGAGTTCTTGTACATTAAACTCCTAGAACCTTTAGTTACTTTTGATATTTAATTTTTCTAGGACTATCGACGTTTTTTCCTAAAAGTAAAATTGGTCCGGATAAATAGGTCCATAATTCGATATTAAATGTAAATTCCTAAAATACATATTAATACTTGTCACTTAATTTTCTAATCTAAAACCTAAATTTTTTAAAGTCATATCAAAAAATTTCAACCGAAATTAAACCATTGACGAAAAAGATAGATTTAAGAACACCACTTGCTGGATTAGTCACCTCTAATATCAATTCTTCTTTAAGAATAATGATGGATCTGTGCGCAGATATAGTTGGGAGATTCAATCTAAATTATTAAAAGATTTCTAATGGTAAATGATTTGTTTAGGGTAACTAATAGAAAGAGGAGTTAGATATATTTTTTGTTCGTTAAAGATTCTTTTCTTGAGTAATGGATTAGTATTTTTTAATATTGGTTGATACAGTTACGATGTCTTATTTCGAATCCAAATCTAAAATGAAAAACAAGACTGAAACCATTTTATTGTATAAGGTGGAGGTACTAAAAACATTAGGTATTCACAACACAAAGTCTCCTTCAAACATTGGACCATCTTATTTATTTCGAAAAGTACAACAAAAGAAACTCAAAAGAATGAGAGTCAAATGGATAGAGGCGATCTTCTTTTTTAATTAAGGTTGTCTATTATTTTGAAGTTCTATGGCAATGAACAATTCATCCGACAACATAAGGAGAGGAGCATATCTTGGGGTTTTGTCTTCCTGAAATGATGGGTTTCACATTGGCGCATTGGGAGGAAATAGGACCTTTTATTCCATTGTAAGTGAGGTCAATGTTGCTTACTTTTACATCAGTCACATGGTAAGTGACAGCTGCAAATAAGTTTGATTGCCCGTGGAGTTGCAGAACTTCCTCTAATGTTCTTGAAGCTCACTGTACTAATCTTAATTTTTTAAGGAATCTGAAAATTAAAATGAGACAACAAATGGTTTATTTGTGAAGTTATAATGAAAAAATGAATCAAAGGTTCGAGAATGCGATCAATACCTGCCAATTTCACTGATTCCATGGACAATACTCTTGGTCTATTAGAATAGGGTTGCTAACATTGACCATTATAATGTCCAAAAAGTGCATATTGGTGGCGGTGCCGCTAGCAGCAGAAGCTGGTCACGTTTTGATCCTGCCACCATTAGTGGTGTTAACTAACGTGCAGTACTTTACGGTGACACCTTTAATAGGTTCTTCGTTAGTGTATCTTCCAAGACTTCCGATGCTTATTCCATGTCCTGGCCCGCATGTCACGTTGGTGACTTCAATTAGTTTGCTTCCATCTCCAAGAGAAATGCAATCATCTCCAGTTGCAATTTTGGACTTTGTGATTGTGATCTTATTTGATCGACCGATGTGTATTCCTTAAGTGTTGGGACTGTTTGCAAGTGCAACTATATTGATATTATGGAACGTGAGGTTGTTGCAACCGAGGACGTTGATATGGAAGTTCTTGCTATCAAGTGATGTTATTCCCTTAACGGTTGAATTGGTGATGAAGTTGAACCTCAAACTCTAAACATTTTGTATAATCAAATAATATTTTGTGAGAATTGGTAATGAAGCTAAAAATTTGGACAGAACTCAATGAAATTGAAAACTCAAAAAAGTTTCACTTTTTCACTTGATTGTTTAAAGATTATTCCTAGGAAAATGAAGAACACTTACCAAATTATAAATGTGAGAACATTAGAGAAGACATGCAAGAGGCCCTTTAAAAAACAAAAAGATGCATGAGATTGAGAAGGAAAGCTGAAGGCATATTACTTACAACTAGGAGTTGGGCACAATTTATGCGTTTGTGGCAATCATTCCTTTTCCAAGCTGCCTTTCCTTGGCCATCAAAAACTTCTTCACCTGATAATGTCAATCTATCAACACGGGCAAAAGTGATCCAATTATCTCCCTGAACACTTTTTGGTGCCTGCAATGTTCCTCCAAGTTGAAAGTCAATTGGACTATTACAATGTCCTTCAAAATTCCCTTGCTTTACTTTAAATATCCCTCTCGGAATAAAAATTGCACTAGAACGGTTCGACGTGCATGCATCCTTCCATGCATTTGCTAAAGCCTACATTTCACAAGTAACAAAAGTTATAGCAAACAACTGCTCAACTCAACTAGTGATAATATTGATGTTCATATTGTATATTTACCTTCGTGATGTCAGTACCAGACACTATGTTACCATATCTTTTCAAAGGAAAAACAATATCGGCACTAGATTGAGCATCGACGGTAGATAACAGTAGTAACATCAATATTGTAGCAGCCAAGAAACTCGATTGGATCGTACTCATGTTGCCTTTGCTTTCTTTTATTTTTTATGTATATTCTTTGAAAACCAGTGAGAGACAATGATATTTCGTTTTAGATTTAGAACTTTTTATGTGTCTAATACAAATTGAAAATTAGGAATCAATGAAACTAAAAGAAGTTATGATCCACCTCCCTCCCTTCATCCAAACATAAATTGATAACTAAAATATTTAACTTTGTTATGCATACTTCCTTTAAGCTAATTGTTTCTATCCTTGTGTTTTCCTTATTTTTATAGTAACTAATTGTTTTTATAGTATTCTCACTTATTGTTGATGAAAAATTTATTTTTTTAATGACCATACATGGATTTTTGTTTGTTTGTGAACTTTTAATATCTTTTATCTAAGATTATTTCGAACAATTATAAATTGTACATGAATAAAAAAAAATATATATTTTTTAACAACCCAACCCGGTTGGGTTGTGAAAATTAATGGGTTGGATTGGGTCCAACCAACCCAAACTTTTGGATTGGTCCAAAAAATTTACGCAACCCAGCGTAACTTGACGTACCATGAATGAAGAACCAAGGTCCTCAAACTTAGAATCCAAGAACCCCTAGACGTTCCACAATACAACATAATCATGACTCAGACTACATCACTCGGAACGTAATAAGCCTTGGATGTTGGTTTTTCAGACTACATTGCTTTGAATGTAAAAAGCCATGGATGCATGTTTAGATTACGTCGTTTGAAATGTATGAATCCTTGAGCACAGGTTATAAGACTATGTCGCTTGAAATGTATGAAATTTTGGGCATAGATTTTCAAACTGCATCGCTCATGAAGCCTTGGGCACATGTTCCATACTACACTTCTTGAAACATAATAACCCTAGGGTGTAGGTTTCTGACTATATAACAAGAAACACATGGAGCTTTGGATGCAGGTTCAAACTACATCGCTTGTAACGCATGAAACCTTAGACGTAGGTTCAAACTATGTCGTATGGAACACATGAAGTCTTAGACACAAGTTGTTAGATTCATGTCTTGTACCGTAAATCCTAGGGGGTGTTTGAGGGAACAAAACGAGAATGAGAAGAAGAACAAGAACAATAACAAAAACAAGAACCAAGGATAAGAATCAAGAACAAGGCCAAAGACGAACTCGCAAAAACCGGGTTGTACCATCTTGACAATTTTCCCTTTCCCTTGGTCTTGCCTACTAGTGGTATGTTGTACATGTCATATTTAACGATGTTAGGATGTTTGATGTGTGATATGTTATCTAACGATTTATGTTATGATATGAGTTATACTATGATATAATTATGTTATGTTGTGAAATTGCGTTAAGATATCAATGTTGAATGATGCATGAACCTCCACATGTCACGCAACGTAGATTTGTCCAATATACTTATGCATGTCTCATAGGAATGTTATGTCAAGTAAAGAATAAGAGTATGATTTGCACCCTAAGTATATTTCATGATTTGAAACTACGAGACTTCGTGCATTTTGTATGTCACATGCGTCGAGACATTTTCCTGTTATGATTAGTACGGGCACATAGACTATGATATTATGCACGTTATGATATTATGCAGGCTCCTTTCTCTATGACTTTCAACCATGTATGCGGGCACTAGCCCATAATAAGACCTAAAGAGCACGTAGACGAGCGCATCTGGTAGATCCATGTGAATGTACGCATGGTGGTGGAATCTGAAATTTGTTTGGGTTTGACTTTGACGTATGATTCTGCTATGGACGGCTGAAGTGGAGACTAGAGATCACATCAAATTTCAAATCTTTGAATTTTGGGACCCACTTTCTCGATTTTGTCGCCATTCACTCAAGCTATTTCATCAACCTCCGTCTCTTAAGATCAGTTCAAATTATACTCATTTTAATCAATTGTGTAGCGCCATTGCTGCACCCATCACACTTCCTCCCGTTCTCAATTCAAATATCAATTATTTTGGCATCAAATATATATTTTTTGAAATATATTGAACCCACCTTTCATTTATATTATTTTTATTTAATTTTATAATCATTATTTTAATAATTTATTCATTTTTTAGAATAATTCTTTTTTAAAGAACTATTTACAAGGTAATTTTTTTTTTAAAATATATATTCAAATTTAGTTGTAAATTATATCAAAATAAATAAATAGATGTTCTAGCTACTAGCATTTTACTTTTGAATAAATAATCCGAATCAATCCAATCCAAAAAAATTACAGATAGATGGGGATGGGTTGGGTTGGGTTAGANTACAGATAGATGGGGATGGGTTGGGTTGGGTTAGACTTATTATTTTGGGTTTAAAAAATGTCTCACCGTGACAAAGATCACATCAAATTTCAAATCTTTGAATTTTGGGACTCACTTTCTCGATTTTGTCGCCATTCACTCAAGCTATTTCATCAACCTCCGTCTCTTAAGATCAGTTCAAATTATACTCATTTTAATCAATTGTGTAGCGTCATTGCTGCACCCATCACACTTCCTCCCGTTCTCAATTCAAATATCAATTATTTTGGCATCAAATATATATTTTTTGAAATATATGGAACCCACCTTTCATTTATATTATTTTTATTTAATTTTATAATCATTATTTTAATAATTTATTCATTTTTTAGAATAATTCTTTTTTAAAAAACTATTTACAAGGTAATTTTTTTTTAAATATATATTCAAATTTAGTTGTAAATTATATCAAAATAAATAAATAAATAGATGTTCTAGCTACTAGCATTTTACTTTTGAATAAATAATCCGAATCAATCCAATCAAAAAAAATTACAGATAGATGGGGATGGGTTGGGTTGGGTTAGAGTTATTATTTTGGGTTTAAAAAATGTCTCAGCGTGACAATGACTAGTTTAAGTGGGAGAGAATGTCACAATCCAACAATGTTTGTGCACCCAAGTATGTCATCGAGGACGATGACTAGTTTAAGTGGGGGAGAATGTCACAACCTAACTATGAAGAGAGTAAGTTGTGACCCTCACGTTGCGACAACAGAAGCGGTGACCCTCAAGTTGGAGAGTGTCTGTCCATCACACCGAACTTGTCTTTCAAAAAATTGAACTGACGTTTTCCCAAATTTTTAGTGAAAATATCTGCCAATTGCATTTTAGTCGAAACATAACATGGTTTGATGATTCCAGCTTGTAATTTTTCTCGAACTATATGACAATCTATTTCTATGTGTTTCGTACGTTCATGAAAAACTAGATTGGCTGCTATGTGTAATGCTGCTTGATTATCACAATACAATAATGCTGGTTCGGACAGTGAAACTTTAAAGTCTTGAAGAATGTATCTTAACCAAGTTAACTCTAAACAAGTAATTGTCATCGCTCGACACTCGGCTTCTGCTGATGATCTGGGCACATTGGTTTGTTTTTTAGACTTCCAAGGAATAATTGAATCTCCAAGAAAAATGCAGAACCTAGAAATTGATCGTCTGGAAGTTCGACAACCGCCCCAGTCTGAATCGCAATATGCTTTTAATCTTAAGTTTTTTTTCAGATGGTAGTCCTTGACCAGGAATACCTTTGATGTATCTCAGAACTCGAAGAGCTGCCTTCCAATGTGGTTTTCTTGGTTCATGCATAAATTGACTAAGCACACGAACTGAATACACTATGTCAAGCCTAGTAACGGATAAATATATTAATCTGTCAATCAACCGTCTGTATTTACTTGGATCATTCAACTTCTCCCCTTCTGTTAAAGAAAATTTCAGATTATGCTCCATAGGAAATCTTCATGGATGTGCTCCGGTAAGACCTGTGTCTTGAAAAATGTCTAAAGCATTCTTCCTTCGAGAGATAAATTTTTTTTTTTCTAGACTTAGAAAATTCAATGCCTATAATATATTTCAAATTTCCTATATCTTTGATAAGGAATTTCTCAAGTAAACTAGTCTAAACAAATGGGTTGAAGACGACGGGTGAGGCTTGTCTATGACACCTGCTCCAGAGTCTGCTCCCAACCTCGACTAGCTCCTTATTACCTGAAAAAAAAATGCAAAATAAGGAACGAGTACAAGACTCAGCAAGTAGCCTACTGGGCATTGGCCAAACCCAACGAAGTACTAGCTTTGCGGCCACAAACATTCGTATTTATGACTACATTGGTTAGAGAATATTTTCAACCTAAAAGTGTTAGAAATATGACATTTTAATCATTTGTGTACGCCATTGCTGCACCCATCACACTCCCTCCAATTCTCAATTCAAATATCAAATATTTTGGCATCAAATATATACTTTTTCAAATATATTGATCCCACATTTCATTTATATTATTTTTATTTAATTTTATAATCATTATTTTAATAATTTATTATCTAACTATTTTTTACAATAATTTTTTTTTTTAAAAACTATTTAGAAGGTAATTTTTTAAAATATATATTCAAATTTAGTTGTAAATCATATCAAAATGAATTAATAGATGTTCTACCGACTAACATTTTACTTTTGAATAAATAATCCGAATCAATTCAATCAAAAAAAAATTACGGATAGATGGGGATGGGTTGGACTTATTATTTTGGGTTTAAAAAATGTCTCACCGTGACAATGACTANAAAAAAAAAACTATTTAGAAGGTAATTTTTTAAAATATATATTCAAATTTAGTTGTAAATCATATCAAAATGAATTAATAGATGTTCTACCGACTAACATTTTACTTTTGAATAAATAATCCGAATCAATTCAATCAAAAAAAAATTACGGATAGATGGGGATGGGTTGGACTTATTATTTTGGGTTTAAAAAATGTCTCACCGTGACAATGACTAGTTTAAGTGGGAGAGAATGTCAAAACCCAACAATTTTTGTGCACCCTGTTAGGATCGCACAACAACGCACACGCTCGATCTAGAAGAACACCAAGAATGTGATAGAGAAAAGTGCAAGGAGAAGTCTGTCTAAAAGAATTTTTTTTTAATTGATATCTTCACGTATGTACAGTAAGAGAGAATTACAGAGAATAGAGAGTACATCTCAAAGCTCTACCGGACCGGATATATATATATATAGTTCAATTTACTATATATAGCTTTACCAGATTTAACCATCTACTATATATAGCTATTTACTATATATAACTTTACCCGATTTAACCNTACAGAGAATAGAGAGTACATCTCAAAGCTCTACCGGACCGGATATATATATATATAGTTCAATTTACTATATATAGCTTTACCAGATTTAACCATCTACTATATATAGCTATTTACCATATATAGCTTTACCGGATATA
>NW_019646498.1:74184-80090 GCF_002806865.2 Cucurbita pepo subsp. pepo
CACATCTGGTTCCTCAGCAGTAGTCTCAGGAGTTTCTTGAGTATCTGCTACAACATCACTAGGTGAGTTTCCCTGCAACTCAAGCTCAACTCCCACTTGTTTCGTAGTCTTGGAACCTTGCTCCACATCTGGTTCCATTTCCAACCGCACTTTCTTCAATTCTCCAGCGGTCCTTGTGAAGCTACCTCGTTTCTGCTTGCTTCTGCTTGCTTATAACGTAGTTCTCACAACGACCCACATCAACAGATTTCAGACCTTCTAAAACTTTTTTCGCAGCCAACCTCTTCATTCCTTTCGCGCTCATAGGTTCAAGTCTATTGTGCCGTAGACTTGAATTGAAGCACTCTCAGCAACAACAGTTNTTCCAGATTTTGAGCCACGTGCTACCACCGTAGCACCCTTCATAATCTTCCACGAATCCTTCCCTAACTTTATTGCATAACCTGTGCTATCCAACTGACCAATAGAGATCAGGTTTCTTTTAAGAGCAAGAATATATCTGACATCCTTTAATGTCCACTGACCTGCCGGAGTTTTTATGTAGACATCTCCTTTTCCTTTAATCTCCAAATCTTTGTTGTCGGCAAGATACACCTTCTCGAAATTTCCAGAATTGAAATTCCGGAACAACTCTTTATTTTGAGACGAATGAAAAGATGCACCTGAATCCAAAATCCAGGATTCAATCGAATTGTCCGCGCTGAGGATTAGAGCATCTCCAATGTCTTCTGCTAAATTTATAGAATCATCATCATCTCCAGATTTGTGATTCTGCTTCCTCTTTGGTCTTGTACAACCTATCCGAAAGTGACCTTTTTCTCCACAATTCCAACACGTTACGTTACGTATGGTCTATTTGAAATTTTTCTCGGTTCTTTGATTTTGATCGCCCTTTGTTTGGGCCTTTCGGTTTACTTCTTCCTCTTCGATCAACACTGAGAGCATTGCCTGATGAATCTTCAGTTTCTCGTTTGCGAATACTTTCGCTGAGAACTACATCTCGAATTTCACCAAACTTCAGTTTATCTGATTCTTGGGACTGCTAATTGCAGCAACAATAGTATCCAATGACTCGGTAAGAATGACATCAAAATCAACGCTTTAATTTCATCTTCGAAATTAATTTCCACCGAACCCAGTTGACTTATGATCATANCTTCTTCCCCTTCGATCAACACTGAGAGCATTGCCTGATGAATCTCCAGTTTCTCGTTTGCGAATACTTTCGCTGAGAACTACATCTCGAATTTCACCAAACTTCAGTTTATCAGATCCTCGGGAACTGCTGATTGCGGGAACAATAGTATCCAATGACTCGGGTAAGGATGACATCAAAATCAACGCTTTAATTTCATCTTCGAAATTAATTTCCACCGAACTCAGTTGACTTATGATCATATTGAATTCATTTATATGATCAGCAACACGTCCACCTTCAGACATCTGTAGATTGAACAATCTACGCATCAAATACACCTTGTTCATAGCCGACGGTTTTTCGTACATATTCGAAAGCGCCTTCATCAGATCTGACGTTGTCTTCTCCTTGATAATGTTGAATGCCACGTTTCTGGATAGCGTCAACCGGATCATCCCTAAGGCTTGTCGATCCTTGAGCTTCCACTGTTCCGTGGTCATGGTATCCGGCTTCACCCCCAACAGAGGTTCGTGAAGATCTTTCTGGTACAGATAACCTTCCAGAAACCGAAATCGGATCCATCGAACTTCTCAATTCCAATCTTTGAACTTTCCATCTTCACAGATCGTGGTGAATTTCGCCTGGCTATGATATCAGTTGTTAGGATCGCACAACAACACACACGCTCGATCTAGATGAACACAAAGAATGGGATAGAGAAAAGTGCATGGAAAACTCTGGCTAAAAGAATTTTTTTTTATTGATGACTTCACGTATGTACAGTAAGAGAGAATTACAGAGAATAGAAAGTACATCTCAAAGCTCTACCTGACGAGATATATATATAGTTCAATTTACTATATATAGCTTTACCAGATTTAACCATTTACTATATATAGCTATTTACTATATATAGCTTTACCCGATTTAACCATCTACTATATATAGCTATTTACCATATATAGCTTTACCAAATATAGCTTTACCGGATATAACCATTGACAAGGCTATAAATAAGCATCAGGCTCCATAACCTAACACACCAAAGTATGTCATCGAGGACGATGACTAGTTTAAGTGGGGGAGAATGTCACAACCTAACTATGAAGAGAGTAGGTTGTGACCCTCACGTTGCGACAAGAGAAGTGGTGACCCTCAAGTTGGAGAGTGTCTGTCAATCACACCGAACTTGTCTTTCAAAAAGTCGAACTGACGTCTTCCCAAAGTTTTAGTGAAAATATCTACCAATTGCATTTTAGTCAAAACATAACATGGTTTCATGATTCTAGCTTGTAATTTTTCTCGAACTATATGACAATCAATTTCTATGTGTTTCGTACGTTCATGAAAAACTGGATTGGCTGCTATGTGCAATGCTGCTTGATTATCTTAATACAAGTATTTTCCATCGCTCGACACTTGCCTTCTACTGATGATCTGGACACATTGGTTTGTTTTTTAGACTTCCAAGGAATAATTGAATTTCCAAGGAAAATGCAGAACCCAGAAATTGATCGTCTGGAAGTTCGACAACCGCCCCAGTCTGAATCGCAATATGCTTGTAATCTTAAGTTGTTTTCAGATGGTAGTACAAGTTCTTGACCAGGAGTACCTTTGATGTATCTCAGAACTCGAAGAGCTGCCTCCCAATGTGGTTTTCTTGGTTCATGCATAAATTGACTAAGCATATGAACTGAATACACTATGTCAGGCCTAGCAACGGATAAATAGTTTAATCTGCCAATCAACCGTCTGATTTTACTTGGATCATTCAACTTCTCCCCTTCTGTTAAAGAAAGTTTCAGATTTTGCTCCATAGAAAATCTTTCTGGACGTGCTTCTAAAAGACCTGTCTTGAAAGATGTCTAGAGCATACTTCCTTTGGGCGATAAAAATTTATTTTCTAGACCTAGAAAATTCAATGCCTAGAAAATATTTCAAATTTTCTAAATCTTTGATAAGGAATTTCTCGAGTAAACTAGTCTTGAGATGTTGAATTTCTTTGAGACCGAGTATGATTACGTTCCAAGGTTACAATTTCATCATTCATAGCCTGCTGCCATAATGGATCGCCAACTGCCTCATCATAGGTTTTAGGTTCTGTCTGGGCTGTAATAAGAGCTAGAAAACCACGTTGAGTAGGAGAAAAACGAGAGAATGAAAAGGTAATCATGAACGGGATACCTGGTGCCAGTGTTGGGACTTGAGCTAGAGGTTAAATGATTGTCTCCAGAAGACATCTCATTATCATTATAACAAGCTGGAGGCTGTTTTGTACGAGTAAAACGTCGGAGTGGAACTGATGTATCAAGTGGGATAAGATTATAATTAGTGGGTGAATCTGGAGAAGGAATAGAAGGCGGAGGAGACGACGAAGTAGTAGGTGAAGGAATAGAGAGGACTAGAATGGATGTTTAAGTAGGATGAATCGTGAAGTGGTAAAATGGGAGTTGAAGGAGCTAATGTCAAAGTTTGTGAAGCTGATGAAAAAGGAAAATCATTGTCACAAAATTTAACATCACGACCGATAAAAAAAAATTTAGATTTCATGTCATACAATTTGTAACCTTTGTGACCACAAGGATATCCTACAAAAACACAAGGAATTGCACGAGGTTCAAATTTTTGCTTAGGGTGTGTACTACAGTTGCATAACACTTACAGCCAAAAACTTTAAGATGGTGAAATGTAGGTGGTCGTTTGTAGAGTGCTTCAACGGGTGTCTTGTTAGATAACAATGGTGATGGTGTTCTATTTATAAGATAAACAGCAGTTAAAATGGTGTTCTATGTAGAGTGCATCTAACTTTAACTCGGTCTGATATTTCTTCTGCAATTGGGGTTATGAGTCGGTACATGCAAAGTCCAAAGAAGCCTCATTTGGATGCAGCTCAACGGATCTTGAGATATGTCAAAGGTGTTGGGTTTTACGTTCTAAAACTCATAGTTTGTAAACAAAAACATATTCTATTTTCAATAAAGTTATTATTGTTGTTTATTCAGTAAAGATTGTTAGTGAATAAAGTGAACGTTACGATCATTAATCTAAATCCAATAAACTAAGAACACTCTAGCTATAGTATGATTACTTGAACTATATGTCGAGACATAAGAGTGGATCAAGTTCAAGTATATAGTCAAAATGATCTATAGTATAAGGATAAGGCTGAGTACTTTATTTTGGGGACACTATGGATTCGGCCCACTTTTGTATATGATATAAACAATGTGATCACTAAATTGTACATGTGGAGACATGTGAGTGGGGGCGTCCTATGCAATGAGTATTGCATAAGATCGGACCATGAAGAAAACCACTCTCACTTTATAATGTCGTTTACTGTTGAGACTGATTTTCTTTTCATTCGATAACCTAGGTAACTCGGTTTTAATCCTGAGCTAACCATGAACTCCTGTTTATTCGGAATTATCCTTAGATTTGCATGGGTGAGAGTGGCTCTAGTTCGCCGACTCAATAGGCCTCCCATTTCAGGGGTAAGACTGGGTGAATGGCTGGGGACGTGGGGTGCAAGATGGAATTCACTCCTACCCACTTTTAGGGATAGAAGAGAGGTAGTTCCTGTTAGGTTATGGAGTCTGCTCCCTGTATTTATAGCTTGGTAAACGGATATATCCGGTAAAGCTATATATGGTAAGTAGCTATATATAGTAGATGGTTAAATCTGGTAAAGCTATATATAGTAAACTGAACTATATATATATCCCGTCCAATAGATCTTTGAAAATGTACTTTCTATTCTCTGTAATTCTCTCTTACTGCACTTTTCTCTATCCTGTTCTTGTGTTCATCTAGATCGAGCGTGTGCGTTGTTCTGCGATCCTAACACATGGTATTAGAGCCATGCCCTAAACTTAACCACGTCAATAGAATGCTCAAATATCGAACAAAGAATTGTGAGCCTCGAAGGTGTAGTCAAATGTAACTAAAGTGTTGAACAAAGGGTGTACTTTGTTCGAGGGCTCCAGAGAAAGGAGTCGGGCCTCGATTAAGGGGAGGCTATCCGAAAGCTCTATAAGCCTCAGGAGAGGCTTATAGTGTACTTTGTTCGAGGGGAGGATTGTTGAGGATTATTGGGAGTGAGTCTCACATTGGTTAATTTAGTGGAAGATCTTGAGTTTATAAATGAGGAATACTATCTCCATTGGGATGAGGCCTTTTGGGGAAGCCCAAAGCAAAGCCATGAGAGCTTATGCTCAAAGTGGACAATATCATACCATTGTGGAGAGTCGTGATTCCTAACAGTTCCCTTAAGCACTGACTCTAGGTCTTGAACAAGGAGCCCCACCCTCTCATTGGCCTGAGAGGGATTCGGTTTACTGGTTGGACCACAAACCAATTGTTCATTAGAGAATCAGTGAGACATAAGGAACAAGAAGTAACTTTAGGGGTAAAACGGTAAATTGACCCAGCTCTAGTTACGAACAACCTGTGAAGGATCGACTTACTAATCATGGTTATATCAAATGGACAGAAATATATCTATAGTGAGGGGAGTGCAACTACTAGGTTATAGTGGAGTGTCCTAGTAAACAAATGTTTTTGGTTAACCAGGTTAATGAGTTTAATCGGTTAATCTTGAATCGTTGGAGCCCATGATCTATAGGTCCATTAGGTCCCTCTGCTAGCTCATATCGGACTAAACCATAGAACAGTGTGACGAGTGAGTTCGAAGTGTTCGAATTCAAATTAGGGAATATGCGTTACATATATACGATATATTTAACCGCAATTTTATTTTATTTACGAA
>NW_019646498.1:80916-84306 GCF_002806865.2 Cucurbita pepo subsp. pepo
TAGTATTCTACAAAGTGTCTTGTATTCTCTTCTCGATTGGTCTTAATAAAGAGTGCGAGTGTTTCCCACAGAGAGTTGTGTTCAACATGCGGTACGCTTCCAATTCATCCCAGAGTGCTTTGACCTTGGTGAAATATGCTGAGAGTGCCATGGTTCCCTGTGACATCATTGCCATCGACTTTTGTATCTGAAAAATTGCTGGAGCATTCTTTTGTGAGAATTGATCGTGAAGATCAACCCACACTTGATGAGCTGTCTTGGCGTGAATAATTCCATCAGCGATATCTACTTCAAATGAATGAATTAACCAAGATATTATCCTATTGTTGCACTGATTCTAGAGTTCAAATTCGGTTGAATTTGCATCTTGAGACGGTTCTCCAATAGTGCCATCAATGAAGCCAATTTTCTTTTTGGCAATAAGAGCATGCATAACTGATTTACACGAGGATTGATAATTTGTTCCATTTAATTTGATTGGAACAAGTGAATATCCTAGCTCATCAGAGTGATGATTATAATAAGGATGTGTTATGTCAACATCCGAAATTCTGAAGCTGGATTTGAACTTATTCTGCCATAAAGAAAATTATGATATTTAAGAGCACCAAGATCAGGGCTTTGATACAATGTTAAGAATCAGAAACTCAATTGGGATCGAAAGTGCAATCATCATTTATATTCACAACGTTTAAATAGGATACAAGCTACCGACTAATACCCAAATATAAGAAAAAATATAAACCAACTAAATCATGAGACTAAAATAAAATATAGTACTAATCAAATCATAAAGGAAAAAATATTAACTGATTACGAATATCTAAGACATATTTCAAAACTAATTATTATAATATATTCTCTCAATGTTATATGTTAATAAGTTCTTATCATGATATTTCCTGACGATCTTGGCCCTTGGATTCTAAAACCTTGGTTATCTTTTAAGGGCTTTAGTGCTATGGTTCTTGATCCATATTCTAGTTCGTGATCTTTCTCTTGTCCTTGGTACTTTCTAAGTTCTTGTTCAGTTCTTGGTTCTTTCTCCAACACACTGCCCCGAAGATTTACGGTATCAGACNGTTCGTGATCTTTCTCTTGTCCTTGGTACTTTCTAAGTTCTTGTTCAGTTCTTGGTTCTTTCTCCAACACACTGCCCCGAAGATTTACGGTATCAGATATGAACCTGACATCCCGTGTCCAAGGCTTCATGCGTTCCAAGCGACACAGTCTTAACCCCACACCTCAGGGCTTGCCCTTCTACATGCTCTAAAAACCTATGTCCAAGGCTTCATGCTTTTCAAGTAACATAGTGTGAAAACCTGCATCCAAGGCTTCTTACGTAACAAACGATGTAGTCTAATTCTGCATCAAGGGCTTGCCCTATGATACAGTCTTAATACCTATGCCCAAGGCTTCATGCGTTCCAAGCAGCATAATCTGAATACCTACGCTCAAGGCTTCATGCGTTCCAAGAAGCGTAGTCTGAAATCCTGCACCCATTGCTTGCCCTATGTTACAACATGAATACCAATGCCCAAGACTTCATGCATTCCAAGCGGCATAATCTGAATACTTACAGCGTATTTTGAGTCAAGAACATGTTGTACCGTGGGAGGTCTTATGATTTTTTTCTTGAGTTTTTGAGTTTTAGGACCTTGGTCCCCTTATCCTTGAGTGGTACCTAGCATTCTTCTTGCTTTGGTAGTCGTAGAGCTTGTATGGTATTGTTCTTGGTTCTTAATCTTGTAAGTTTCCAATGTTTATAATTCCTTGAGGCATAAGTTGTAACATGCATCCGTAAACATATGAATCCATTGTAATAACAAGCATGAGTTGTTCTACAAGGTCATAGATTCATAATGAATTCCTTAGAGGGTTCAAGAAGGGTCTTGAGTCTTGAGGTGTTTCATTTAGGTGTTTCTTTGGTCCTAACTTGCTTTAGGTTCCAAGCTTGCTCTAATAAACGTGAACTCTTGAACATACCTTGTTGTCCTTAGGAATAGGCCTTATAAGAAGTAGCAAGTCATGGAGGACGTATAGACCTTGAATTTAAATAAGTAGTCCTAGGGGCATTTTGGTCATTTTACCCCTTATTCTTGGCTTTGCTACTTAACGTGTTCCAATGGGTTTCAAACTTCTCCACATCATCAAACATCACATGATAAGGTCTACCACGGAATTTAATAGCATTTGGAGGTCCTCTAGGTCATGAACCGTAGGTAGACATCCTTAGGGGCAATATGGTCATTTTGCACCATTTCCTTGTTTACCCACCTATCCTTATCCAATGACCACAAAATTTCATATATAACCTCCACATGCAATAATATGCTCAGCATTAAAATTTCATAAGCAGTGAAGTTCATCTAGTTTGTTATTTTAATGTTACTTCAATCCTGAGCAATTTGATCGGNTCCACATGCAATAATATGCTCAGCATTAAAATTTCATAAGCAGTGAAGTTCATCTAGTTTGTTATTTTAATGTTACTTCAATCCTGAGCAATTTGATCGGTTTAGTGCTTTGACTCATGGTTCTTTGAGTTTTTTTTTTTTCATATATCCTTAATCCACACTTGGTTTAGGAATCATGTGGAAATCCAAGCGATTCTAACAAGTATTTTTTAAGAAAAGTCCGAGGTGGCTACTTACCTCATCATCTGTGTTCAGGACTTCCAATTCTTGAGCTTTCGGTTTCTGAATTATTCCAAATTATCTTAACTAGATTCATCTTTGAGTCTAGTTTTAGTAAACATAAAGAAATTCATGAGAACTGGTCTGAAAGGGGTCCAAGTCGATCAAAAAGTGTAGAAAGGTCAACATATGGCTACCTTTGACTTTTATTGGTCCAAGTTTTACCCTTGACTTTCATTGGTTGTTGGAAAGATCACCATTTTTTCTTATCATATTCCTCATGTTTTGCCTTTGTTAGCTCTATATACACCTCTCATGGGATAAATTTCTTCATAAAATGTTTAGATGAAGTTTCAAGGAAGAAGTATGGGCCAATTTTATACCTTGTCTTGGTTTGTAGCTTGAGTTATAACCTTCCAAAGTTTGCCGCAAAACATGTTTCTCGTCTTTTTTCGGGACAGCCGATTCTAGAGCTTTTCATTGTCCAATTCCTTCACGAAACTCGTTGGAGATCCCATATGGAATGTGTAGGAGTTGGTAGGATGGAAAATGATTAACCACAACCCTCGAATTTAGAAGAATTTTATACCTTGTCGTGGTCTGTAGCAAGTCATTTTCCTTTCCCATCTTTGTCCAACCGCCTTAACTTCTTAAAATTACTTCTAACCCTCTAGAAATGACTTGCTTAAGACTCTTGTCCTTGCTTGCTTGATCCTCTTAATTTCAAGTCCTTGAATCCTTTGGATCTTACATG
>NW_019646498.1:85602-92509 GCF_002806865.2 Cucurbita pepo subsp. pepo
GCTGGAGCAGTTCAGGAAAGTACATGGCTGAAACTCTTGATGGAAGATTTGCAACAAAAAATTGAGTATCCAATATCACTTCATTGCGACAACCAATCTGCAATTCGCCTAGCAGAAAATTGCTAGATCAAAGCATGTGGAGGTGCAGTACCATTTCATTAGAGAGAAGGTCCTAAAGGAAGAAATTGAGATGTAGCAGATCAAGACAGATGACCAAGTGGCAGACTTGTTTACAAAAGAGCCGAATATGGGCAAATATGAGATTTTTCTCTATCAGCTTAACATGGTACGTTAATTGAGGACTAGTGCTGAGGGGGAGTGTTAAAATATCATCACTGGCCCAATAGTGATTACCTATTGCTATGAATTGAGATGTTTTTCTCTGAGAATTTGATGCATGATTTTTGAGTAAAATTGAAGGTTGAAATTTGGTACATAGTTTTAGGATCTACCTTTGGAATAGTCCAATTTTGGAGTTGATCTTCAATTCTGGAAATCTGATATTCTTTATTGACAGTATTTGAGATGGTGAGATTTTTTCCCCTTCTATGCTCATTTGAACTTCTTCTTCTTCAGCAGAACATTTGAGGTGATTTGATTTTTTGAGTTTTCTCAGAAATTCGTTCATAAGATGAAGAGCAAAATTGAATAAACCATGAGTGCTCGTAATTTTGGTACCAAATGACATTGAACCATGCCATCTAATAGTCTCTGTATGAGTAAGAATGAGGAACAAAAGGTTTTCTTCTCCGTGTATGGATCTTGATTCCAATACGTCGGATTTATGACTCTGAAAATTTTTAATTTTGCATACGCGATTTTTGAAGGATCATCGCGACTTGGAATATGAGTAATTTCAACGGACTCTGTGTCGACTAGAATGAATTCATAAAACCTTATGGTTTTATGAAGATCTTCTGGGATATAAAAGAATCTCGATGGATAGCCTTTTTTAACGACTTCGCCGATTTTTGGGTCGTCGTATTCTGGTTCTACCAGAACTTCTGGTATAGACACAGATTTTTGAAAATAGGTCCTGATTTTAGGAACTGGAGAAAATTAAACGGGAACAACCGCGTCCGAGTAGGTTGAGGGGATAGAAGGTCCCTTTGAAGTGGAAGAGACAGTAGGTCTCGATGGAGTAATGGCATATGGCTGTGTTGAAGAGGCAGAAGGCCTTGTCGGAGTGATAACCTGGTCACCAAGGTGAAACCAGCATCCATTGCATAGCTATCAGACGTCATTGGAGTAGGTGTGCTTGAATAAGCATTGGGCTTCTTCCCTTTTTCGATCACTTTCTTTCCGGTCATTACTGGGAGAAGGAGATTGGTTAGGGAGAATTTTTCTTCGAGAGTAAGAACTCTCTTGAGAGGTAATCTGCCAAGGGGTTTTCGACTCCTTTTATAGGCAAAATTTGGAAGTCGAAGCAAGATAAAATGACTTGCCATCTAGCAAAAATTTGTTTAGACACAAGATTCTTGACATCTTTTTCTAAAACAAATTTAGATGCCCTTGAATCTGTTTTGATAACAAGGCTTTTGTTAATTAAATCACTTTGAAATTTTTGTACACAAAGTACTATTGAAAGTATTTCTTTCTTTACTGTTGAGTAATTTTTTTGAGTAGAATTCCATATTCCCGAATGGAAACGAACAATGGATTCTTTCTTGTCAAGGGACTGTGATATGATAAAGAATCAACTACAAGGGGAATAAGATTCGGATAAATGATATGGAAATCAACCCAAGGGAAAGTATGGAACGGATTACCTTGATGATCAAGATCAAGAGTAAAGAAAACTCGTTTCTAAACTCGTGATTCGAATCACTCCACAAGAGGTTTGATCAATACCACTTGAATGACTCTACATGCAAGTTCTAAACACAAGAATTTGCAAAGAAAGTTTAGCTCTCAACAAAGCTAAAATAGAAATTCTATTCTCAATTCCAAAATCTGATGTCTAATCAAAGAAAAGAAGGCTTTATATAGCCTTTACAAACCTTAACCTATGTGATACATAACTCCAAAATTAAATGGGCTAGTAAATGAGAAATACCCATAACCTCCATATTAAAATGGCTGGTTAATGGTGGAATATAGTAACCTATGTGGGTTACAATATAACCTTAACTCCTATATTTAAAACTAGCTTAAATATGAAAACAAATAGTTAAACTATAATTAAATAATGCAAATAATAAAATGGGCTTATTAGTCATCCTTGGACTATTGATAAATTCAGCGGAGTTCATTAAATGCAACTTAAAGTGCATTTAATTCATCTCTGTCTTGAAGCTCAACTTTGCATAACATATAAGGGAGGTCACCAACGTCTTCTAGAATTTCCTTTGATGAGCTCACCATAGCTTGAATATAACTGTATAAGGTTTGTTGTAGCTTCTTGGCTCTCGTCCTTGTAATTGGACCTTGAGGTATGGAAATTCCTTGGTCGTTGTTCATATCAGACTGTTTCAGGATTCCTCCATATCCAATATCAGATGCGTCGGTCTCCACTATTAAACTAGCCTTTGGGTTTATCAGCGATAAACACGGAATTGACTTCACAAGGGATTTGATTTTTTGGACTGTTTTGGTGTGTTCTTCCGTCCAAGGCTTTGGATTCTTTTTTAGCCTTTCAAAAAGTGGCTTGCAAATGGGTCTGATATTTTGAAGGAAATCAAACACATAATTGAGACATCCCAAAAATCTTTGTAGTTGGGTTTTATCTGTAATTTGGTTCGAAAAGTTTGAGGCAAACTTAATGGACCTTTGAATGGGTTTAATTAAAACCCAAATGAATTTCAGATCAAAGAAAACGGATTTTTGTTTGAAAAAGTTTAATTTTTGTTTTAGACACAACTAAACCGTTTCTTTTGACTGTCGTAAAAAATGTTTGAAGATGCTTAAAGTGTTGATCGATGTTTTGAGAAAAAATTAGAACATCGTCAATATAAACAATTGAAAAGTCTTGAAAATGATTGAAAATATCATTCATAATCTTTTGAAATTCGGATGGAGCATTTATTAGCCCAAATGGCATAACGTTCCATTCGTATTGTCCGAAAGGGACATTGAAAGCGGTTTTGTATCTGTCTTTTTTTGAAATCTGGATTTGCCAAAATCCTGATTTCATATCAAATTTTGAAAATACTTTTGCATTTGAAATTCTTTGGATTAAATCTGATTTATTTGGAATCGGATATCTAACCCATTCAAAAACCTTATTTAAGGGTTTGTAGTTTATTACCAGTCGCGGGACTCCACGTTCCTTCTCTATCTGGTTGTTGACGTAAAAAGCCGCACATGACTAGGGGCTCTTTGACGGTCTAATAAGACCCTTCTGCAAAAGATCATTGATTTATGCTTTGCAGAATGTTAGTAATTCTCTATTCATTTGAATAGATCGGGCCTTCGTAGGAATATTTTTCTCCTCGAAGTTTTTGACATAAGGAAGATCAACTATGTGTTGCTTCCTATTCCAAAAGGCATTAGGATAATTGAACAAATCTCCCTTTCTATTTGAGTTTGTAAAGTTTGATTTTAGACTCGACAGTCTTATTCTGAATTTATTCTTCTATTCTTTTGAATGAAATTTCTTCCTTTAATAAAGAAATTTGCTTTTTCTTATAATTTAATACATTTATTGATTGAATAATTGTATTTTTTTGAAGGTTATTTATTTCACTAATCCTTATGGGGAAAGGAAATTAAATTTTATCATCCTAAAGCCTTTGATTCTAACCCTTTTTCAGTTATTTTAAAAGGATATAATTGAGTAATGGAAGGAGTACCTAAGATTAACTCTTGTCCTAAGTCCTTTACTAAAAGGAAGGAATTTACGAAGCAAATTCCATCATTGCAAACATGAACATTTGATAGTTTGTAATTAATTTTGAGTTTGTTGTTGTTTGCACCTCTAAGACCCTCAATAGTTTTTTCAAAATACTTTGTAGGTATTAGGCTTTCTTGAATGCAATTTTGATCGACTCCAATATCTATGAGAGCCTTTAGTGTGATTTTGAAATCATAAATTTTTAAGGTAACGAGAGCGTACCATTTTTTATATTCAGAAGTGGTGATGGCTCCAACGAAGGAATTTTGAAAATCTTCTTCGTCCAGGTTCGGTTGCGCCGTTTCCCTTTGTTCGGGCAGCCTTTCCTGAAGATTGAGAATTTATTGACGAAGCATATAAGATTCTGACCTAGTTTCAGATCTTAACGCCTGTACTTCTTGTTTGAGATTATTAATCTCTCTTTGTAGATCTTGAGTATTGAGTTCTCTCAGTTTTTCAAATCTTTGGAGAACTGATTGGAGTCTGTAGGGATTTCTGTCTTCCTTTTCAGGTGGCTTAGAGATTGTCATGGCATCTCTAAGTCATTGAGCAATTTTCTGTTGAATTTCTGGATCTTGAACTTTTTCTACTACTTCGAGTAGAATTTCTCGATCCTTTGTAAGGACATTTATGCATCCTTCGCACGTCCTTTTTCCTTCTTGTTCTGATTCGTATTCTGTGCTAGAATATGAATCGGATTCTTCTTGGAGTTCGAGGATTTCTCCCTCGCTGGATTGTTCTGAGTCGGTTAGAGCTAGTCATAGTAGCTGATTTTTCAGCTCTTGATCTATCTCCAACTCATTGATCTTTCCTATGATCGGACACTTATTAGCATAATGTCCTTCTTCTCGACATTTGAAGCAAGTTTGCCTTTTCTTTCCTTTATGTGGTTTTGTAGGAGTATACTTCCTTCTTGAATACGTTGGCTTTTGGGATTGCACGGGTTTATTCTGATACTTTTCTCTAGGCCTGTATGAATTATAAGGTTTTGGATGCGTCTTAACCTTCTTTCTTCTAGAGGTTGAGGGAGCTTCTATCCCCTTGCATCCATATTGATCACAAAATCTTCCAAGCTCTTTTCTGTTTGATATCGAAGAATTGAGCTTGTTTTGAATTTTTGACTCATTACAAAGTCTGAGTCCTTCTTCTATGATGAAGGATGCTATGGATCCGTATGACAAAGTTTGCCATGGAATTGTTCCATTATACTTTGTCTTAAGACCATCTTTGATCCTCCTTGAGAAGTGTTTTGGTAGTCCATTGACAAAATTCTCTTTCCAGAATAACGAACTATCTTTTCTAATAAGAACTTTGCTGAAATACATGTCTTTGTACCACCTGAAATCTCCTAAGGTAGGGCATTTCAGATTCATGAGTATCTCGGCAGATCTCTCCTGATATTTCAGAGGGTCGCCAACGAAGAATTCTATGAGGGTATAAATGAGGGTGTTGACAGCATCCTCTACCCTTTCATGTTGTACTTCGGTCCTAGTTGATGGACCTTCTTCTTTGATGATTTGAGTAGTTGGCCTAACGACATAGTGGTTTAATATCTGTTGGCGAGTTGCTTCATCGAGATATTTGTCCCACCAGTCTTTGAGTTACCCGGTAAATCCGGTTACTAAAACTTGAGCTATCTGATGGTCGGATTTATGGCCCTGTAATTTATACGCACCTGCGGCCATCATCATTTCATTGACAACATTCATTATCAGATAGTCAGACAATCCATCGATATTCCATTCATAGATTGCTAGACCATCGTAATGAGCTTGAGTTTGTAGTGTCTTTTCTTTGAATTGGATATCCGGAAAAGACGGTTGAGGATACCAGTTTTTCTGATTACTGGTATTATTTTGACTCCTCCTAGAGATTCTTTCAATTCGATTGTAGATAGGTTCTTCTACCTCATTTGCAATCTCGTCTTCGGATTCTTGGTTCTCACCGTCATTTTTAACGACATTGACAGATGAATCTTGAGGCGTTATGGCGGGATTTAGTATCCTGTCCAATTTTTCCTCTATCTTGGCCATTGCAGCCTCTATCTTGGCAATTTCGAGATTTGCCGGTCTGAGTATTGGTATTGACTCATCAACCTTTGGTACAGAGCTGCTTGCCTGTTCCTGCAGAGTACCTGATTTCTTCGAGATTTTTCCCTCGATACTCTCAAGTTGAGTAGCGATCGTGGATAAAATCTTATATGAGTAATTGTTTTGATGTTTGATATTTTTGATGTCCTTTAGGGTCAGATTACCCTTTTCTAGTCCTTCTGAAATATTTTTGAAAGGACTAGCTTTGACTTTTTCAACGTAGTAGTTGTCGAATTCAACTTCTTCCAACGGAGGATGTTTCGAATATACCTCGCCTCTTTTGGTAGTCTTCCAACTCCTCTGAGTCAAGGTGCATACCTGCAAAATATTCTCTTCAAACCATTCAAAGAATGGTATATTTTCTTCGATGGCTTCCATATGAGAATACCACTGAGCTCTTAATTCATTTCGCTCAGCCTCTTTGTAGGTTTGGAACAAGGCATTTCTTTTTGAAGAGTTGATGGTTGACATAAAATCTGCTTTAAAAAATTCTTTGTCTATCTGGAGTTGTAATGACATTTAGCTGACTTTCGTAGACCGATTGAGTATCCATATCCGTATGGGTTGGAGACCTTGAGCCATCCTCATAGTGGATTGATGCCCTTTTTTTATCATAAAGGACCTCTTTCACTTTTTGATAAGAATCACGGTGTTCCAAAAGATTCAAAAAACTATGTCAACAACAGAATTCAAACCTGCGCATAGAGAGCTCAATTGATTACAAGTCTACCGCATTAGCCACTCAAGCACATCAACGTTTGTTAGAAAAAACTATGTTTAATTTGATAAATTATGTAAAAGTCAAATGGTCAATTTGACTTATTCTTTGTGGAGATTAAAGGGGATCGGGAATAAATCTCATCCACAAACATCTCGAATAAATTCCGTCCACAAACCTCTTTTATCGGGAGACAATAAATACCCACAATATGTTATGTAAAAATCAGATTCGTGGATGAATGTAATTCAGATCTCAAATTGAGAC
>NW_019646498.1:95325-98356 GCF_002806865.2 Cucurbita pepo subsp. pepo
GTTTGTTAGAAAAAACTATGTTTAATTTGATAAATTATGTAAAAGTCAAATGGTCAATTTGACTTATTCTTTGTGGAGATTAAAGGGGACCGGGAATAAATCCCATCCACAAACATCTCGAATAAATTCCGTCCACAAACCTCTTTTATTGGGAGACTATAAATACCCACAATATGTTATGTAAAAATCAGATTCGTGGATGAATGTAATTCAGATCTCAAATTGAGACGTTTCCCTTAGAAATCTGAGCATCATATTTGCCATTTCTAAGTTTCAAGCAATTCTTGTGGTAGAATTGCACCCGAGCCATTCAATCAAGCTTTGATCAAGTTAGATTGTGGAGTGACTCAATTTAGAGCAAGGTTCCAAATCTTGCTTTTAGATCTTCGATCGTAAGAGGTAATCTAATTCTTGCCTTATCTCTTGGTTGATCCAAATTTCGTATAAGGAGGTGTTAATTACTTTGATTCAGGGGTTCTTGCTTCAACAAAAGCTTGGATTGTTGGGCTGAGGATTAGGGTTGCCTTATCACTTTTAAGGGGTCATACATCAATCTTGATACTCCTGAAGTATTTGGTCCAGAACTCAGGAATTCTTTTACTTTCGACTCTGACGAAGGTTCTTCGCTGAATTTTATTTCAACGCTTCCGTCGTCATGTTCGATGACTTGGACTGGGTTTTGAGATTCTTTTCTTTTTTGGAGGATTTGCATCTTCTATTTTCCAGAGAGTGTTTCTGGTTATTTGATCCCAAGAGAGTGTTTTTGGGACATTCACTAAAGACTTTCCAATATTCGCTTCTATGAGCATGGTCGATCCCTTTGGTGAGGATCTTAATGCTCTTGGAGAAATATTTGTATTCATGAGCTTATAATAAACCCTGAATATGTCGACTGAAGAATGAGTTTCAGCCTTGATGTTCCAATTTTTTTATTGTAAGTCCAGCATGAGAGCTGATAATATGTGCGGGTCGAGGAGCGACAAAGTAAAATTTGGATAACAATTGAAATAGTCTGGTCCATTCTCTAAGATTTTTCTTCAGAATTTTTCATATGTCTAAGCACCCAAGCTTGCCAACGGACTTACTGCGCTTCTCGCGTCTTACCACCTAGAACACAAAGGCTATTCGCTTAGTTATCACATACTCCAAATTCTTCTGAATTTTTCTTATCATCCTCCTGGTTTCTGCAACATCGCTCTTAAAGATCGAGTAACTCCTCTTCCCTCACAAAAATTGAGAGGCTCTGATACCATTCCTACACTTAATGACTTGAGCCCTTACAACAGGTGAGGCTTGTCTATGACACCTGCTCGAGAGTCTACTCCCAACCTCGACTAGCTCCATATTACCTGAAAAAAAAAATGCAAAATAAGGAAGGAGTACAAGACTCAGCAAGTAGCCTACTGGGCATTGGCCAAACCCAATGAAGTACTAGCTTTGCAGCCACAAACATTCGTATTTATGACTACATTGGTTAGAGAATATTTTCAACCTAAAATCGTTAGAAATAAGACTTCAACAAAAAGAAAACAAAAAATCAAGAAACTCTTAAACCGATTAGTGTAATGTCCCATGAACAGGATATGAACCAAATTTTTTAGTATGAATTTGACGCCCAATGGCTCCAACATTTTCCAACACCTTTTGCAGTATGACCACATTATTTACTTGTCATGAAGTGTTTCTCAGAAGGGAGATTATTCTTACGGATCAACATGAGTTGTTTTTAGCATATTTTGTCATTACCCACATGTTTGTTAATAAAATTTCAAGAGGTCACCAAACATAATATTGTTCGAAACTAAACACTGCTTAACTTTTGAGCCTTATGATTGAACCACAAAAAGTAGGCAACCTGATTTTTAGAGATAGTTTTCACTCCTAGGAGCAATTCAAAACAAGTAACTAATGTGACCATATCATTGAAGATGCAAGGAATTGTGGGGGCCACCCGATGCCAAATTTGGATTCCAAATCCTAATCAAAATTTTAGGTATGAATTACATCTTAGGAGGCATGTGAGTAAGGAAAAAACATGCTACAAAAAATCGTGTTGGTTTGTGTGGATAGTTTTCGCTCTTATAAGCAATTCAAGATAAGTTGGTAATGTATGTATGTCATGGTAGATGGAGGGGAATGTCAAGGGAATCAGTTGCGGAATCCAAATTCGAAATCGTGGTCCAAATCTTAGCATGGGCACCATTTGCCATTTCTAATAAGCTTAGTTCCCATTTTNTCGTGGTCCAAATCTTAGCATGGGCACCATTTGCCATTTCCAATAAGCTTAGTTCCCATTTTCTTTTTCTCAAGATATTATTCTAAACATAAAAATCAAAAGATTTATTTAATTAACAAGGGCTTTGTTTGAGTTGAATAAATTTATGATCTAATTAACTGAGTTAGGCCTAACAAATATCTCGACTCGACCCAGCTAAACTCACGAACAACAAATATCGACTTGAAAACATGAAACATAGCATCATCTNCTAACAAATATCTCGACTCGACCCAGCTAAACTCACGAACAATTGTATAAAGTANGAAACATAGCATCATCTATCGAGACCAAGTTTTGTTTTTATTTTCTCTCTTTTGTGATTTATGTTGTTTTTTGGCCTTATTTACGGCGGGAAAAGTTTGATAAGTTCTTGTACATTAAACTCCTAGAACATTTAGCTACTTTTATTNACTCATCTTTGACACTTAAGACTAGGCCAGATTAATCTCAATAGGATTGAGAGATCATTTTCCAAAAAAGTTTATAGAGTTNTATTAATACTTGTCACTTAATTTTCTAATCTAAAACCTAAATTTTTTAAAGTCATATCCAAAAATTGCAACCGAAATTAAACCATTGACGAAAAAGATAGATTTAAGAACACAACTTGCTCGATTAGTCACCTCTAATGTCAATTCTTCTTTAACAATAATGATGGATCTGTGCGCCCATATAGTGGGGAGATTCTATCTAACTTATTAAAAGATTTCTAATGGTAAATGATTTGTTTAGGGTAACTAATAGAAAGAGGAG
>NW_019646498.1:98916-101989 GCF_002806865.2 Cucurbita pepo subsp. pepo
GTGGTTTGTTTTATGACCCTCAAGAAAATAGAGTGTTTGTATCAACAAACGCTACATTCTTAGAGGAAGACCACGTAAGAAATCATCAACCTCGTAGCAAACTAGTATTAAGTGAGATTTCTAAAGAAGCTACTGATAAAACAACAAGAGTTGTTGATCAAGCTGGTCCTTCAACTAGAGTTGTTGATGGAGCTGACACTTCTGGTCAATCACATCCTTCTCAAGAGTTGAGAATGCCTCGACGTAGTGGGAGGGTTATAACTCAACCCGATCGTTACTTGGGTTTGGCAGAAAATCAAGTCATCATACCTGATGATGGCGTTGAGGATTCATTGACCTATAAACAGGCAAGGAATGATGAAGATAGAGATCAGTGGATTACAGCCATGAATCTTGAAATGGAGTCAATGTACTTCAATTCAGTCTGGGAACTTGTGTCAGAAACCACTCATACAACTAAGCGAGGAACCAACTTACTCATCTTATTCAACTTGTAACACAGTACATATATAGACAGAATAGCCACACATTAAAAACGGCGAATAACTTCCCTTAACCGCTAAACTTCCCTTAACCGCTAAACTTCCCTTAACTTACATAATTTTACATACAAACAGTAAATACAAATGAATTACGGTTAATACAAGATTAAATAAACTAACAAATTATCCCCTTAATCTTGTATTTTGATCTTCACATTCTTATATTCTTCAAACCAATTCTTTTAGTAAACGTCCTAACCATATTCCTTGACAAGCAGCTGACTTCGCCGCAATATACTCTGCTTCACAGGTTGAAAGCTGCCACCATTATCGCCGCCTTCCTTCTTCTTTATTTTCGTTTCAATGGGCAACTGCTTTTCATCGACAGTTTTAATTACCTGTTCTACTTGTCCGGCCAATGACTTTTCGTCAACAGGTTTAATTACCTATTCTACTAGTCCGGCTAACTGCTGTTCCACGATAGGTTTAGTTCCCTGTGCTACTTCAATTGCACTGCCGGAAACAATGGCCTCCTTCTCCTTCTCTGCTTTCGTTTCTCCGGCGACCTGTTTTTCAATAGCACCACCATTGTTTCCGTCCTCCTTCTCCTTCTTCTCGCCATCACAGGTGACCTCCTTCTCTTTTATCTCCTCTGCTTTCGCTACCTTCGTTGCCACATTCTGGACCTCCGCCACAATGCCATCTCTCTTCTCCTCGGATTCAACCTTCACAGCGCCAACAATTTTCTTGCCATCGCTCTTCTTCTCTTCTCGCTTCTCTGTTTTTTTCTCCGATTCAATCTTCACAGAGCCATCAATTTTCTCCTCATCGATCATCTTCTCTGTTTTTTTCACAGACGCAGCCTTCACATCTCCACGTCCTTTTATCTCTAAAAGTGATCCATCTCCGAACTTCACCATGCCAGTCATTGACTCGTTCAATTTCGAGAACCAACTTCGACAACCAGTCATATGATTGCTGGCTCCCGTATCTAGGAACCAAGTGTTGCTTTTCTTCTCAATTTCTTCCGGGACAACCTTCTCTTAATAAAGAGCCATTTCGTTTTAACTCTGGTGAACCGAGAGTGCGGACATCACAAACTTGTGCCGTAAGTAAGGCTGGCTCATCCTCATCACTTTGCGTCTCAGCCAAGTGCACCTGATCCTCCCATTTCTTTGATCTACAGTCGGATGCATAATGGCCAATCTTTTGACAATTATAACACTCCACCTTCCGACATTCTGAGGCATAGTGGCCTAGGCCTTGACAATTGTAGCATCTTACCTTGCTCTTGTCAGCCTTCTTCTCTTGATGAAACGAGTCGTTTCCACGTCCATGACCTCTCCCTCTCCAGCGACCACTGCGACCTCGTCCTCGGCTATAACCTCCATTGTCGCTACGTTCTTTTGCTTTCCATTCTCTTGAGTCAATAAGACATACTCAGTATTCTCTTTGTTTCCACCGATCCGTTCCTCGTATGCTTTAAGACGGCCGATGACTTCCTCCATTGTCATCACTTTTAAATCAGCAAATTGCTCTATTGCCGATGCAATATGAAGAAACTTAGGAGGTACTGAGCGGAGAAATTTTTTCACCAAGTATGCCTCTTCAAACTTGTCTCCAAAAGTACGTATTTTATTAACAACTTCTGCCAACCTTGCTGCATAATCATCAATAGTCTCGGACTCCTTCATATTCATAATTTCAAACTCAATCTTCAGAGTTTGGATCTTTGCCTCCTTTACACGTTCAGCACCGACATGAATAGTTTTTAACGTCTACCATGTTTCTTTTGCTGTCAATTTCTCTGCTAACAAAAACAACATCTCCTCAGGGATTGCTTGATAGATAGCTGCTAAGGCAATTTGATCTTTCCTTTCATCAAGACTATCCAGAGACTCAGTTGATTCGATTGCGTCCCACAGCCCTTGAGCACACAAATAGACCTTCATCTCCATAGCCCATGTTGAGTAGTTGGTTCTCGATAACGTCGGGTATTGGAGTGATACCAGACCTTCCTTTGTTGCAGACTTCGACGACTCTTCTCTCTCTTCAGTGTTGTTATTATTTCTCGACATGATCTTTGGCATGTAACCACGCTCTGATACCAAATGTCAGAAACCACTCATACAACTAAGAGAGGAACCAACTTACTCATTTTATTAAACTTGTTACACAGTACATATATAGACAGAATAGCCACACATTAATAACGGCTAATAACTTCCTTTAACCGCTAATAACTTCCCTTAACCGCTAAACTTCCCTTAACTGCTAAATTTCCCTTAACTGACATAATTTTACATACAAACAGTAAATACAAATGAATTACGGTTAATACAAGATTAAATAAACTAACAACTTGTAGATCAACCAGATGAGGTAAAACCTATTGGTTGCAAATGGATCTATAAGAGAAAACGAGACCAAACCGGTAAGGTACAGACATTTAAAGCTCGACTAGTAGCAAAGTGTTATACCCAAAGAGAGTGGGTGGACTATGAAGAAATCTTCTAGTTGCTATGCTTAAATTGATTAGAATACTCTTGCCTAATGCCACATTTTATGATTATGAAATTTGGCAAATGGAT
>NW_019646499.1:0-6727 GCF_002806865.2 Cucurbita pepo subsp. pepo
ATTGACAAGTTCCACTAGTACTTTTAGGATCAAGTAAACTTTCTACAAAATCCGCATCAGAATATCCTACAAATTTAANCAAGTAAACTTTCTACAAAATCCGCATCAGAATATCCTACAAATTTAAACTCAGCATTTCTAGGATACCACAATCCTAAATTAATAGTTCCAAGCAAATATTTAAATATTCTTTTAACGGCATATAGATGAGATTCCTTAGGACAAGATTGAAACCTAGCATAAAGACATACACTAAACATAATATCAAGTCTACTAGCAGTCAAGTAAAGTAAAGATCCAATCATACATCGATAAGATTTTATATCTACACATTTACCTTTTTCATCCTTGTCAAGCTTGGTAGATGTGCTCATTGGAGTCCAAGAGAGTAGTCTCTCTTACCTTGTCAATCATACCTTGATAAGGTACTCTCTTACGTTCATTGAACTTGAACCTTTGAGTAAATCCTTGGTGTATTTCTCTGGATTTAGGAAGATACCATCTTTCAGTTGTTTGATTTGAAGTCCAAGAAAGAAACTGAGCTCTCCCATCATACTCATCATACATTTAGAAAATTCTTCCCATAAAGAAGGATTAGTAGAACCAAATATAATATAATTCACATATATTTGCACTAATACATATATTTTTTCTTTCATTTTAATAAAGAGAGTTGTGTCGAGTTTACCCATTTTAAAATCATTCTCAATAAGAAAATTACTCAGACTAAGTCTACTGTACCNTGTATAACCGTTGACTAGGCTATAAATAAGTAGCAGGCTCCATAACCTGAAGACTTTAAATTTTAATAGCACGGTGTTATCACAAAATATTGGCACACTATCAGATTNTTGACTAGGCTATAAATAAGTAGCAGGCTCCATAACCTGAAGACTTTAAATTTTAATAGCACGGTGTTATCACAAAATATTGGCACACTATCAGATTTGAATCCAAAATCACAAAGAGTTTGTTTCATCCAAAGAATTTGAGAACAACCACTAGCAACTGTAATATATTTTGCTTGGCAATTTCCACGGGTAATTTTACGATCAGGTAAACTTGTAGTGAAATCTGTATCAGAATATCTTACCAATTTAAATTCAACTCGGATACTACCATCCTAAATTAATAGTCTCAAGCAAATATTTAAATATTATTTTAATTGCAGGTAAATGAGATTCCTTGGGATAAGATTGAAACCTAGCACAAAAACATACACTAAACATAATATCGGTCTACTAGCGGTCAAGTAAAGGAAAGATTCAATCATACCTCTATAAGATTTAATGTCCACCCATTTACCTTTTTCATCCTTGTCAAGCTCAGTGGATGTGCTCATTGGAGTTTTTGAATCTTACCTTCATTGAACTTGAACCTTTTTAGTAAATCCTTAANGGTGTATTTCTCTGGATTTAGGAAGATACCATCTTTCAGTTGTTTGATTTGAAGTCCAAGAAAGAAACTGAGCTCTCCCATCATACTCATCATACATTTAGAAAATTCTTCCCATAAAGAAGGATTAGTAGAACCAAATATAATATAATTCACATATATTTGCACTAATACATATATTTTTTCTTTCATTTTAATAAAGAGAGTTGTGTCGAGTTTACCCATTTTAAAATCATTCTCAATAAGAAAATTACTCAGACTAAGTCTACTGTACCAAGCTTTTGGAGCTTGTTTTAAGCCATAAAAAAGCCTTTTTCAACTCATAGACATGAGGTGGAAAATCAAAATTTTCAAATCCAAGGGTTGTTTTACATAAACTTTCTCCATAATGTAACCAAATGCACTTTTCATATCCATTTGATATAATATAAAATTATTGTAAGAAGCAAATGCAAGTAACATTCTAATAGCTTCTAGTCTAGCAACGGGTGCAAAAGTTTCTTCATAGTCTATAGCTTCCTCCTGACAATAACCTTGAGCTACAAGTCTAGCTTTATTTTTAATGATATTCCCATTTTCATCAATTTTATTTCTAAAACCCATTTGGTTCCAATAATGGAAATATTAGAGGGACTAGGGACTAATTCCCAAACTTTGTTCCTTTCAAATTGATTTAGTTCCTAAAGTCCAAAACTCATCATTTTCGGCATCTTTAAGACTTTTTGGTTCAATTTGAGAAACAAAAGCAAGATTATTAAATAAATTAATAAAGAAACGAGTTTTCACACCTTGTTCGAGATCACTAATAATCAAGTCCTTGAGATGAGATGAGGCATACCTCTATACTTTTGGTGGCACTGATGAAGAACTTTCTTCCTTCTTTTCATTTAAGCTCACTTCTTCTTTACTTGAGAGAGTTTCTCTCCCTTTGTCATTGACAAAAACTTTCTTCTTCTTTTCATTTAAGTTCACTTCTTTACTTGAAAGAATTTCTCTTCCTTTGTCATTGCAGACAAATCTCCAAAATTTCTTTCTAAATCATCACTACAAATCAACTCATTAGAAATATCATTATAAGATTCATCAAATACCACGTGCATAGATTCTTCTATAACTATAGTTCTCTTATTGAAAACTCTATAATCTTTACTAGTAGATGAATAACCAATAAAAATACCAATATCCGTCTTAGAATCAAATTTTCCCAACTTTTCTTTGTTGTTCAAAATAAAACATTTGCAACAAAAAAAAAAAAAANGCTTCCGCCCAAAAATATTTAGGTAAATCATATTCATTTAACATTGATCTAGTAAATTCTTGTAAAGTACGATTTTTTTTCTTTCAATCACACCGTTTTGTGGAAGAGTCCTCAGAGAGAAGTGATGATAAAAACCATTATCTTCACAAAAATTTTCAAACGCTACACTATCAAATTCTCCTCCATGGTCACTCCTAATTTAGTAAAGAGAAAAAAAAATTCATTTTGAACTCTTTTTACAAAATTAGCCAATCTTTTCAAAAACATCATTTTTTATGTTTTATCATCAAAACGAAGTAAATTAACTATAGTACCCTTACCAATTATTTTACCCTTCTTCTTATTTGTCGCCAACGGTTACTAAGCCACCATCCTTCTTGGAAAGACTCATAAACTTGGATTGGTTTCCCGTCATGTGTCTTGAGCAACCACGGTCCAAATACCACTTATTTTTCTTGGAGGCTTTCAAATAAACCTATAAACAAAGATATTCAAAATTGATCTTTTAGTACCCATACTTGTTTGGGTCCTAACAAGTTAGTTTTCACAAATTTAGGAATCATGTTTGCATTCATATTAAAAAACTTACCATACTAGAAACAAACAGCATCATGCATAAATTTATTTCTTGGACTAAGTTTGTGTATTCTATTTTTAATAGAAAAATTATTTCTTAAAACATTGTTAAATTTTACATTTTGAGAAAATTTTCTTTCGGAAGGAAAGTTTTGAAAATTTTTCAATTTAAAGCAATTAGGTCTAATATGACTTTCAACACCACAATAATGACATATAGGCACAAATCTAGATTTATCATACTGAGATACAAATTTGCATGGGTTAGGCTTAGACATAATGGAGATGCTTTAACAAATATTGTTTTAGAACTTGAAGGTATAGAACATTCATCAATATAGCCTAATCCTCTTTTATATTCATAAAGCTTACCTGGTTCAATTATTTTATCTAATTTTTGAGCACCTATAGTTAACTTTTGAATAGACTCTTTAGTTTTACCAAGTTCTTGTATAGTATTTGATTCCTTTTCTTTGAGTAATTTAATTAACTTATCTTTTTCATAACAATCCTGCTCAAGAAACTTAATTTTATCAAGTAGCAGTTTTCTCATCACAATCATTTGCCTGTTTTTTACGGGGTATATCAAATTTTACAACATTATGATTATTCTCTTTCAAACAAGAAATTTCATTTAATAAAGACTCATTTTTAATAATTGAAGCCTTATATTTCTTTTGAAGCATAACATACTTTGACTCATTTTTTATAATTGAAGCCTTATATTTCTTTTGAAGCATAACATACTCTGAACTAAGTTTTTCTAAATCAAGTTGCATCTCCTAAAAATTTTTAAATAATTCATCGTAAGAGGGAGATTCAAGAATTACTTCGTCTTTTTCATCCTCTTTGTTACCCTGAGCCATGACTTCATCCTCTTTTGTCACCATGAGCCATGAAGCAAAACTTTGCTACTTTTTCATCAAATTCATTTGCATACATTTTATTATGAGCTAACATGCTAATGTTTGTTTTTTAACTTGATTTGTTCCCTCGTGAGTTACTTCAAGAGTTTTCCAAATTTCATATGTTGAACAACACAGATACTCTATTAAATTCATCATTACTTAGGGCACAATAAAGATATTGTATAGCACTAGCATTAAAAGAACATTTTTTTATATCGTGTTCATCAAATTCATTCTCTAATTTAAGCTCCTCAATGTTATTAATAATTTTTATTGGAATTAAAGGACCTTTACTAACATTCAACCATAATTCATAATCAATCGATCGCAAATAAATTTTCGTTCTAGCTTTCCAATATGTATAATTTGTTCCATCAAAATAAGGAGGTCTAGAAGTTGATTGTCCTTCACAAAAACAGTTTTTAACACGTAGATTTGCCATAAGCTCTAAAAATAAAGTTTATATAAAAAAAATCAATAAAAGCAACATGCTCTGATACCAATTGTTGGATTGAAATGACAACCTAGAGGGGATGAATAGGGTTTCAACCATGTAATTATTAATTTTTTTTTAATAACAATAAAACTTATATCATGCCATAAAACTTAAAATTTAGAATTTAAATAGGAAAAGAGTTAGAAAATATAACACCTTAGAATTTAAATAGGAAAAGAGTTAGAAAATATAACACCGTAGTTTTATAGTGGTTCGGTCAAACTCGACCTACTCCACTCCCCAAGCGCCTCTTGGGAATTTGAATAAAACTTTCTGACTCTTTCCTCGGATCAAAGCCCAACCGCTACACCGCTTCTTTTACGAGTTCAAGAGCAAACTCAATCCTGTCCACGGCTCATGATCAAACTGGTACACCGCTCTTTTTACGAGTTCAAGAGCAAACTCAATCCTTTCCACGGCTCAGGATCAAACCGGTACAATTGTCTGAAATCTTATAGAAACACACCACAACTCTCTAAAGTAATAGATTTACAATTTTATCACAAGACAATAGACATCTCTCTCAGGAATAAGATAAAAAAGAAATAGAATTGGAAGCTTTTGGAGAGAGCAACCAGACATCTCTCTGAGGAATAAGATAAAAAAGAAATAGAATTGGAAGGTTTTGAAGAGAGCAACCATGGAGGCTTTTTTAAAAAAATTAGATCTAAGAAACTATGAAACTTGTGTATTGAAATGTTTTGTGTGTTCTGTTATGAAAAAATATGAAGAGGTGATAGTTGAAATAGCGATCAAGTTGTAAAAATAGGAATTGATATGGACCACTAAAACTTGAACCGAAACGTGGACCACTAAAACGTGAACCAAAACGTGGACTACAAAAAAATAATATTTATTTATTTTTAAATTTATCGTAAAAAAATTATAGACCACATGTTTCATTTAAATATATATATAACATATAGAAATGTAATAATATAATAAATAAATAAATGTTAATGAAAACCATGTGAGTAACATTTTAAAAGTAATTGAAAAGTTTTATAAATTTAATTGAAATCCTTCTAAATTTAATTGGAATGATTTTGTAATTCAAATAATTTTTTTTCTCAAAACTACTTTTCATGTAAATGAAATCATTATAATTTCTTTCCATTACGAAATTTTTTTTTCATTTATAAGTAACTAATTTTCATAAATGTAAATGAAATCATTATAATTTCTTTCTATTTTAAAGTAACCGAAAACTTTTATAAATTTAATTGAAATGATTTTATAATTCAATTACTCCTCAGTAATCGAAAACTTTTGTAAATGTAATTGAAAACTCCACTATTTGTTACTCTATCAAAGTTATAAATGTCATACTTCGATTGGTCTATAATGTCAATTTTGGTGCTGGTTCATGATGTCAATTTTGTCACCACATCATCCCGTCAAGTATCTTGTTTTGAATTTGATTGGTCCATGATGTCAATTTTTCTCTTCCTTCTCTCTATATTTCCTCCTCCCTTTCTTTCCTTCCCTCTTTATTTATTTATTTTTTTCTTCTTTTATGTATTTCCTCTTTTTCTTTTCTTTTCTTTTTATTAACGATATTTTCTCTCTGTATTTCCTCCTCCCTTTCTTTCCTTCCCTCTTTATTTATTTATTTTTTTCTTCTTTGATGTATTTCCTCTTTTTCTCTTCTTTTTTTCTTTTGAGTTTATTAACAGTATTCTAGCTTTTCTCTAGTCTTCTCTTTGTATTTTTTCTTCCTTCCAAAATCTTTCTTTTATCTTGTTTTTATTATTTTTTCTTTCTTATGTTATCATTAATTCTTCCTTCCAAATCTTTCTTTTATCTTGTTTTTCTCTCTTTTTTCCTTTAATTTTGTTATCATTTAAATTCGTAGATATCATAGATAAATTTTTCTTACCAAATCCTTGTTAAATTTTTTTTTTTAAAAAAAATCTTTTCTTTCCCCCTATCCACTATTTACTTCTTATCTTCCCTCTCTTTTTTCCTCTATTTCTGTATTTTTTTATAAACATATATTAGCCTCAATTATGATTAATTTTCTATAACCTGATAACCAAAACAAAATCTTTTCTTTCTCTCTGTCTTGTATTTACTTCTTATCTTCCATTTTTT
>NW_019646499.1:10667-11404 GCF_002806865.2 Cucurbita pepo subsp. pepo
TTTTTCGAGCCTCTCCATGCCTGTTTAGGAAAGGGTTGCCTATGTTGCTTCCCAAAATTACAAGTATGGCAAGGAGGCATGTCCTCATCAATGTCAGTGAGTTCTTCTACCGGCTTCTTTGATTGCATCTGAAGCAAACCTTGATGATGAAAGTGTCTAAGTCTTTTGTGTCAAATCACAGTGGCACTAACTTTGAATATAAAGGCCGTCGGATTTAGAGCAAAGCTTTTTTCTTCCATTTTGACATTGAACAAGTCTTTGCCACTAGCATCTTTGATCAAGCACTGCTTATTCTCAAACAACACTTTATAGCCTTTATCAAGTAACTGACCAACACTTAAGATATTTTGATCAATTTTAGGCATAAATAAAACATCTGGAATAAATTTTGTACTTTCATAACTTGTTATAGCTACAGTGCCTTTACCCTTGACTTCCAAGTGTTCTCCATTGCCAATCCTCACTCTCTTATCTTCTTCGGTGTCTCTTAATTCCTCAAAAGACTCCTTGTCATATGTCATGTGATTTGTGCACCCACTGTCAATCAACCAGCTCTCGCTTGATTCTTTGCTTGAGGAAGAAGTGACCATACACAATTGATCTTCTTCTTCTTCTTCTTCTTCTTAATGAACTACCTGTGCATCTACTTCTTTCACTAGATCTTTGGCTTTGCAAATCACAGCTTCATGTCCAAGATTGATTGCATTTGGAGCAGAAGGCGTCAGGTCTTCTCCAAC